>NC_092093.1:72851267-72988767 GCF_045679555.1 Salvelinus alpinus
GCAGAGAGAGAGGCAGAGAGAGAGACAGAGAGAGAGAGAGAGAGAGAGAGAGAGAGAGAGAGAGAGAGAGAGAGAGAGAGAGAGAGAGAGAGAGAGACAGACAGACAGACTGTGGTGAGCAGCTGCACTGTGCTGAATGTGCTCCTTCGAGGGGAACACCCCAGCAGAGTAGGAAGTTGGAATTTTATGAATCACTCAGCTACATTCTTTTTGCATGACATTTTTGTTTCATTATGATCTTGTCCCAACATACCCACATCAAACCAAATAGTCTTTATTAAACCTGTAGACACACAGAACAACATCTTAATCTCCATAGACAGAGATAAATTAGACATGTTTAGGAAGTACCCCCACCTTACCTCCCCCTCCCCACGCACTAACGCAGAAAGAGAGGCGAGCGAGAGAAGAGACAGAGGCTAAGAGAGATGGACAGAGAGGATGAGGGAAAGAGAAAGAAAAGAAGTGTGCAGAGAGAGACATGGACATGGTGGAGAGAAAGACAATAGACAAATGCATCACCACATCTAATCACTCCTTGTGTCTATATGACTCGTTAACCCACTGAGGGAGCAGGCACTGTAAGGGGTCACATACTGGTGAAAGAGGATGTTGTGTTGGGGACACATGCCCAGAGAGTGCCTGATGGTGTCCATGTCTGTCCGGATGTCCTTCCCATAGATGGAGGCTGTCCCCGAGGTGGGGGGGAACATCCCCGTCAGGATAGACCTGGTGGAGACCACACAGAGGGACAGAGGATGTAGAGGACAGACAGAGTCACATGGCCAGATGTCACAGTCATAGTCACTACACCTACTGTCACAAAGCTGTCCCCCAACCAGTGGTTCTCAATCTATTTTGGTTGATCACATTCTGCCCAAAGAACCTGCTCATAGGTCAGGTATCCCAGGGGATAGAAGGTACCACAGGTTGAGAAACACGGGCCTGAACTGATTCAGATGGTCAAACTGTGAATCATTTGACTGTGGGTGACATACATGGTGGTGGTCTTCCCAGCTCCATTGTGCCCCAGGAAAGCAGTGATCTGGCTCTCATAGAAGGTGATGCTCAGTCCGTCTACCGCAGGTTTTTGTCCCCTACCAAACACCTTCACCAGGTTCTGAACACACACACCCTCCACCAGCCCTGCCGGTTCCCCCTCAAAGTAGGCATGGCTGGGCTGACCTGGTGGGAGAGGTGAGAGGTTGGAGGTCAGATGTTAAAGGTCATTGGGATAGGAGTTGTGAGGTCAAAATCTGATACAATTAATAGATAGAATCCAATATAATCAATACAATCAGATAGATGTGAACAACAAGCTTACCTTGTCAGGGTATTATAGTGTGTCATTCATCTTATACAACATCTACACTGTAGTGTACACTGATAAGGCTGGAATGGGTGTACTGTTACACAGTTGTTACAGGGTTATGAAATAATGTTGTTTGTCGGTGCTGATAGTGAATAATAACTGTAACAAAGCTGTTTTGCCTCACAAAAATAGCAACATCACATGACCTTCCACCACATTGCATCACGACCTGAAAGACGTTATTTTATCTAGTCACTGTTTATAGCCCCAATCTGACAAATCGTTGCTGATACACCGTTGAATGAGATGTCTTAAGAAAAACAATGGCAAACAGTGAAGGTGAAATCAGGGGAAAGGAATGCTGCCACTCTGACTGTGTGAAAGGGAGCGAACCAAACGGGAGCTGAATCACATATTAACTAACTCTGACTGAGGGAAATGTACCAATGTGTCAGTCTGTATTGAGACCCGACCTGGAGAGCAAACACACTCAAGGACTGCGGGTTCCCACACACTGCCTGCCGCTAAGCATTATGGGCCAGGCAAGCAGGCCACAGAGAGAGAGAGAGAGGGAGAGAGCTCTATTGTTTCAAACCTCATCAGCGATTCATCAGAGATGCTGGACTGAGACAAAGAGTCCATGGCCCTGATACTTACATATTTAAAAAAAAATCCACTTAGTTATTTTCTTTAGAAGACAAGTGGATTTATTTGAATGTGTTTTTACCCTCTTTTTCTCCATTTTGTTTTTCCTCCTGGTTCTTCTTGTTCTCCTCCTCCTCCTCCTCCTCCTCCGTTTTCCCCTTCCCCAGCCTCTCTCGTTTGTCCTGGTGTTTGCAGGATGGCAGCTCCTCATCTGGTGCCGTAGTCTTCTGTTCGTCACCTGGTTCATGATTGGTCTTCTGCTTCTCTTCAGCCTGGTTTACCAGGTTGTCAAACCTGGGTTTCTCCAACTCTTTTGGCTTTGGGGGTCTGGAGTTGAGCCAATAGGAGGGCAGGATGGGGAAATAAAATGGCCGACCAATTCCATACTGCCCTATAGGAGAACAGAAATACACACAGAGGCGGTGCTGGTTTAAGAATCCAACCATCAAATAAGACCAATAGTTATGAATATCAACTCCAACAGTACAAAAGTAACCAACTGGTGCTGAGTTTCAACATTACTCCTTCTATGACGTTCATTATGAGTTTTTGTAACTGATTTAGGCATACTTACTATATGCATTTCTGCCATGAGTCATAGCATTATAGCCTGGTCCCAGATCTGTTCGTGCTATGTCATGTCGATGCTATGTCGACTCCAAACATGGCATGACAAGGAGTGGCATGATGGCACAAACTGGTACCTAGGCTAATAGCATGGTGGTTACCTGGGAAGACGTTGTCGAGGTACCAGGCAAGGACGGCGTAGAGTACAGTATCCAGGGCCATCATAGAGATGGAGGTGAGGAAGGAGTACTCATCCCCCTCCAGAGGGCTGGTCTGGATGTTGTCCCACTGCAGACCCAGACCCTGCTCCTCATAACGGGACAAGTACTCTGTCCCAAAGCCAAACGCCACCTGGGACATCAGGCTCTGAGAGGACAGACATGGAGAGACAGGCCACGGAAGGAACATCAACTGATGTTAGCTGTTGAGATGGTTATCTGAACTGACTGTATGAAATTTTAGTCTTTTTAAAGGTGTAAGACAGCAAAAACATGTCTGGAGTCAGGAGTCAGAAGCTACAGTATGTACCAATGTCCATGCTAACATACTGTATCACTTAGAACGAATGCCAACACATTTCTTCATGCTGATATGTGATATATGAGCATGTATATAAACTGATAAGTGATATGTTAGTGTGGATATTGAAACGCAGCTAGAAGAGTAAAGAATGAAGATAGGTACATGTGTCCCAGGGGGACTTATTTGGAGGTTACACACCGCCATGATCTTGTCATCCTTGGTGATGCGGTCCTGCCATGCAAAGCAGAGGATGTGGGGCAGGTAGAGAGTGAAGTAGATGATACCGCTGCAGGCTGCAGCCAGGTTGGCCTTGTTAAAGAAGACACTGAGTAGGAAACACTGCATGATGGTGGCCGTGGTGAAGGTTAGCAGAAACAGGAACAGGATCAGAGGGTTGCTGTAGTTCAGCACCTTACCACCCTGGAAGACAGAATAAAGAATTGAATTGGTTTTGTTAGTGTTTAGAGTTAGAGTCCTTATTTGCTTCATGCACAAAGGAGAAGTTACAAATTGAAATCACATATAAGTGATTGTTACAAAATTTGGGGGGACAAAAGTAAAAAATTCTAGTTTATTTCCCAAATCTTCCACTAGAGGTCACAACAGTACATTCAAAACAGCAGCCTTCTGAGAGGCTCTGATCTATGACATAAATTAATATTAATCATTGACCAACTAGCCATTTTGGTCATTTACAACTTGAAGCCAATTAGGACTGACCATAATGATCCCAGTGAGCAGGGAAGTGCTGGCAGCCATCATGAGGAAGCTGTCTATGAACCATGTGACCCAAAGAACCCCATTGGTGACCCCCATGGTCTTCAGGGTCTCTTTGAGCCTGAGCTCCTTCTCCAAGACAATGCTCTTCACGGTCATAGACACTGAGTAGACCCACGCCAGCACCATGAAGATGGGGAAGCACCGGTTCAATGTCAGCATGAAGCTAGAGGAGGAGAGGTGGTACGAGAAAAGAAAGGGAAAGAGGAAAAGTGGAAAAGAGAGAGAGAAGACGAAAACAGGAAAGGGGGGGAAGATAGAGAGAGAGAATATAAAAATGATGGGGGTAATCGATGAGAAATGACCATCAAAAAATGCCATTTCTAAATGCAGGCCTTGGGTTGGTATTTGTGTCTTAAGGTGTGTCACTCACAGGTCGTCCACGTAGCATGGGTACGGCATCTGTTGTAGGTAGACACCGAGGGGCCAGTCCTTGCCGGTCTGAGTCCTGATGATGCCATGCTCTATCATGTCCTGTAGATAGGCAAAACCCCCCCACACGTAACGGAGATCATCCACGGGGTCGGCCCTAGGACCAGGGTCCCAGTATCTGTGGCCAGAGGGAGAGAAATAAGGAAGAGAGGGGTATATCTGAGGGCTTGATCTGCATTTAAGCATTTGGAAATGGATTTGTTTTTAAATGGATATGTTTGTCACTAAGTTACCTAACAAAGACAAATTCCACACTGGGCACCATACCTGAAAATCCCATTAATCCCATTTCAAGTAAGAGTTGCTTATGTTGCAAAACAGTTCATATAAGCATCATGATCTTGAAAGTAACCCTGATGAGTACGTAAGGTAAGGTAAAATCCACTCATTCATTAGGGAGTTATATCAAGGACTTACCTGTCCTTGATCTTATTGGTGCGCTCCACTGCGTCAATGTCCATGCGGATCTTGAACCGGACGTGGGGTGGAACCTTGGTGGTCCAGGGGTAGGTGTCCATGAAGACCAGGCCAGCCCAGAACTTACTCTCCCCCATCAGACTCAGAGCTCTGTGGGTCATCTGCTCCTCATCGTTCAGCCCAGAGAATTTATTCAGGATCAGACACTGTGGAAAGAAATTCATGGATTATGTACAATGCATTTGGAAAGTATTCAGACCCGTTCAATTTTTCCACATTTTGTTACCTTACAGCCTTATTCTAAAATGTATAAAAAAAATAAAAAAAAGATTTATCTTCAATCTACACAGAATACCCCATAATGACAAAGTGAAAACAGATTTGTACAATTTTTGCAAAAGTATTTAAAATAAAATACAGAAATACCTTATTTACGTAAGTATTCAGACCCTTTGCTATGAGACTCAAAATATAGTTCAGGTACATCGTGTTTCCATTGATCATTCTTGAGATGTTTCTACAACTTGATTGGAGTCCACCTGTGGTAAATTCAATTGATTGGACATGATTTGGAAAGACATACCTGTCTATATAAGGTCCCACAGTTGACAGTGCATGTCAGAGCAAAAACCAAGCCATGAGGTCGAAGGAATTGTCCATAGAGCTCCGAGACTGCATTGTATCGAGGCACAGATCTGGGGAAGGCTACCAAAACAATTCTGCAGCATTGAAGGTACCCAAGACCACAGTGGCCTCCATCATTCTTAAATGGAAGAAGTTTGGAACCACCAAGACTCTTCCTAGAGCTGGTCGTCCGGCCAAACTGAGCAATCGAGGGAGAGGGGCCTTGGTCAGGGAGAGACCAAGAACCCGATGGTCAGTCTGACAGAGATCCAGAGCTTCTCTGTGGAGATGGGAGAACCTTCCAGAAGGACAAACATCTCTACAGCACTCCACCAATCAGGCCTTTATGGTAGAGTGGCCAGACTGAAGCCGCTCCTCAGTTAAAGGCACATGACAGCACACTTGTAGTTTGCCAAAACACACCTAAAACACTCTCAGACCATGAGAAACAAGATTCTCTGGTCTGACGAAACCAAGATTGAACTCTTTGGCCTGAATGCCAAGAGTTACGTCTGGAGGAAACCTGGAACCATCCCTACGGTGAAGATTGGTGGTGGCAGCATCATGTTGTGGGGATGTTTTTCAGCGGCAGGGACTGGGAGATTAGTAAGGATCGAGCGAAAGATGAACGGGGCAGTACAGAGAGATCCTTGATGATAGCTGTACAGCAACGCTCCCCATCCAACCTGACAGAGCTTGAGAGGATCTGCAGAGAAGAATTGGAGAAGCTCCCCAAATATGGGTGTGCCAAGCTTGTAGCGTCATACCCAAGAAGACTCGAGGCTGTAATCGCTGCCAAAGGTGCTTCAACAAAGTACTGAGTAAAGGGTCTGAATACTTATGTAAATGTAATATTTCAGTTTTTATTTATTTATTTTAGCAAAAAAACTGTTTTTGCTTCGTCATTATGAGGTAGTGTGTGTAGATTGATGAGGGAAACAACGATTTCATCAATTTTAGAATAAGGCTGTAACATAACAAAATGTGTAAAAAGTGAAGGGGTCTGAATACTTTCCGAAGGCACCGTACCTTGACTGCCATGTAGGTACAGTATTAACATGAACTTGAATTTGGGAGGGGGAAGAATATCATTTGTGGGGCATTTTGGTTTCTATATGAGGAAGAATAGCACACGCACATGCGCACGCACGCACGCACACACACACACACACACACACACACACACACACACACACACACACACACACACACAGAGAGAGACACACACCACCCCATCAGGTCCTAATTGGGGCCACCAGTGTTTGTGGACTGTGGACTTGGACATGGGTTCCCATCCAGGGGGCTAGGGGGGGGGGGTTCAGGGGCCCCCAAGGCCAGTGTTGGCTAGGGGGCCCGAGTTCAGATCCACTCTCATCTACTCTGACACCTACCACCAGGCCTCCTATTACAGCTGCTCCTCATCTGATTGAGCCATTCAACAAAACACTACCTATTACCACCATGGAGGCCCTGCATGGGCCCAGGGGGAAGAACTGAGACAAGCAGAACCACCAAGACACACACATGCAGAGGAATGCACGCAAACACGCACACGCACAAACATGCAGACACACAGACGTGCACACACACACACACTCATTAAGACTGCATAACAAACCATACACACACACTCATTAGTTTGCAAAGCATCACCCCTCCCTAATAGCCTCCAATGACAAAACTGTTGCTACACTCTTCAATCAGACTATGCCATTGCTGTGCTGTACACAAGCCCATCGGATTCCGTAGACTGCGTTCATTGTGGCGGAGCTGAAAGAAGGTGGTCAGACTGACAGCTGTAGCGAATTGGGCTAAATCGGGCCGGTCTACTCTGTCACACTGAAGTGCTGTTATCCTCACGGAAGATAAAGACAGAGGGGCCATGCGATCCACACAGTGAGGACCAGGGTGCCATTTTACCCCATTCTGCCACCCTTGGGGCAAGAGGCCTTACCTGCTTACGCTGATTAGTATCGAGGGGGCGAGGGGCGAGTTGAACTGTTCCCAAAGTGCTTTGAGGGTCGAGGGGTGAGTTACACAGTTTGGCCTACTCAGATGGAGTGTCCTCGGAGAGACAGTGACGGGAGAAAGGCCCGGGTGGGTTTTCTACCCTCCACTAGATTAGTAGGGTACAAAAGAGACTGACAGCTTTGCTTGTTGTTCTCCCTCTCCCCCTCCTGAGCAGATTTACATGTCTTTAGTAAGGGGCAAATTAGAAGGCCATTGAGAGGCCATACAGCGATCGTATGCTTATATCACATAGAGTGTGTATTGAGTGGGTGTTGTTGTCTGGAACTGATTCATGTTTATAGAAAGCAACAAGCAACAGGTCTGAGAACTGTGCTCAATATTTTCTTGTGGAGAAAACCTGTGAATTTGGACGTTTGGCATTTTGTATTGAGAAAGACAATGCAGATTCTGGTGAAAAGCTATAAAAAAAGTATCAAACCCATGAATCAAAAGACCAAGGGTTATGTTTCCGAAAATATAGTCTTGTGGTCGTCAATAACCCACCATTGTGAATGAAATGTATCATAGCTTGCAGCCCAGCCCAGCCCACTAGTCCTGTCCCAGTCCTGACCAGCTCACCTCTCCATACTGGTTCATCATACGGATGACTTGGTCTGTGAAGTTGAAGACATTCCTCCAATCAAAGTTGTCCATGTTGTAGTCCCTGTCTTCCATTGGCCCGTTGTACAGGAAGTTGAGGATGTGTTTAGAGGAGAACTCTGTGTCCTGTAGACTCCTGTCAATGTAGTCCTTCACCGTGGGATTCCTTATGGTATCCTGTGGGGGGGGGGGGGGGGGATCACCATACTTTAATGAAGACAGCTTCTCCATCTTAGCAGGGGAGCTCAACCATTTCCAGGCCCAGGGACAAGTACTTGTCTGTGGTGACTTAAACGCCAGAGCTGGACAAGAACCTGACACCTTCAGCACACGGGGGGAAGGCACCTACTGTACCTTCATACCCCTTGACTTGTTCCACATTTTGTTGTGTTATAGCCTAAATTCAAAATGGATTAAAAAATATATATAATCTCCCCCATCTACGTCTCCCGGGTGGCGCAGTGGTCTAGGGCACTGCATCGCAGTGCTAGCTGCGCCACCAGAGTCTCTGGGTTCGCGCCCAGGCTCTGTCGCAGCCGGCCGCAACCGGGAGATCCGTGGGGCGACGCACAATTGGCATAGCGTCGTCCGGGTTAGGGAGGGTTTGGCCGGTAGGGAGGGTTTGGCCGGTAGGGATATCCTTGTCTCAGTATGTAAAAATGTAATAAAATGTATGCACTCTACTGTAAGTCGCTCTGGATAAGAGCGTCTGCTAAATGACTAAAATGTATAAAAAAATGTAAATGTATCTACACACAATACCCCATAATGACAAAGTGAAGGCATGTTTTTTTCAACAGAAATATCTCATTCACATAAGTATTCATACCCCTGAGTCAATACATGTTAGAATCATCTTTGGCAGTGATTACAGCTGTGCGTCTTTCTGGTTAAGTCTCTAAGAGCATTGCACACCTAGATTGTACAATATTATTATTTAAAAATTCTTCAAGCTCTGTCAAGCTGGTTGTTGATCATTGCTAGATAGTCATTTTCAAGTCTTTCCTTAGATTTTCAAGCCGATTAAGTCAAACTGTAACTAGGCCACTCAGCAACATTCAATGTCGTCTTGGTAAGCAACTCCAGTGTAGATTTGGCCTTGTGGTTTAGGTTATTGTTCTGCTGAAAGGTGAATTAATCTCCCAGTGTCTGGTGGAAAGCAGACTGAAACAGTTTTTTACCAGTGCTTAGCTCTATTCTGTTTCTATTTTCATTAAAAAACTCCCTAATCCTTACCGATGAAAAGCATACCCACAACATGATGCAGCCACCACCATGCTTGAAAATATGAAGATTGGTACTCAGGGATTTGATGTTTTGGATTTACCCCAAACATAAGGCTTTGTATTTTGTACAGGCTTCCTTCTTTTCACTTTGTCATTTAGGTTAGTATTGTAAAGTAACTACAATCCATCCTCAGTTTTCTCCTGTCACAGCCATTAAACTCTGTAACTGTTTTAAAGTCACCATTGACCTCATGGTGAAATCCCTGTGCAGTTTGCTTCCTCTCTGGCAGCTGAGTTAAGAAGGACGCCTCTATCTTTGTATTGACTGTGTGTATTGATACACCATCCAAAGTGTAATGAATAACTTCACCATGCTTTTTTTACCCATCTACTTTACCAATAGGTGCCTTTCTTAGCGAGGCATTGGATAACCTACCTGGTCTTTGTGGTTGAATCTGTGTTTGAAATTCACTGTTCGACTGAGGGTCCTTACACATAATTCCACTTTGAAATGATGGGGTATTGTGTGTAGGCCGGTGACATAAAATCTCACTTTAATCAATTTTAAATTCAGGCTTTAACACATCAAAATGTGGAAAAAGTCAAGGGGTATGAATACTTTCTGAAGGCACTGTCCCTGAAGGTGTCCCCCCTAGACACAACTACCACAAAACAACCAACAAAAACGGGTCACAACTCTTGCAGCTCTGTCGCACGCTGGGTCTGTACATAGTCAAATTGTAGGCTTCGAGGGGACTCCTACGGTAGGTACACCTACAGCTCATTCCTTGGCAGTAGTACTGTAGACTACTGTTCAGAGTCTCTCAGAACATCCACCATCAGCCAATTAACACCCCTATCAGACCCCAGCAAAATCACAATCTACTTGAACAGAGCAATACTCAACAATGAGGTATCAAAGCTGAACAAACTGCATGCTATAGCTGGAAGGAGGGTAGTGTAGAAACCTACCAAAACAATATTGGTCAACAACAAATTCAATCCAACCTAGACAACTTCCTGGACAAAATGTTTCCCTGCAAATGTGACGGTGTAAACTTAGCAGTAGGAAGCCTGAATATAATATTTGACATATCAGCTAACATATCAAATTCTAGCAGAAAACCTGGTTTGATGAAGAACGTAAAAACTTAAGAAAGAAATTGAGAAACCTATCCAACCAGAGACACAGAGACCCAGAAAACCTGACTCTACAGAAATACACTAAGAAAAAAGAAGAAACAGCATGACAAAAAACAGCTCAATGTATTTGAAGAATCCATAGAATCAAATCCCATCTGGGAAAATTGGAACACACTAAACAAACAACAACACGGAGAGCTATCCATACAAAATGGAGATGTATGAATAAACCACTTCTCTAACCTTTTTTCGGCCATATATAACAAAGATCCATAAGCAAAAACATATACATGATCATTTACAAATCTTAGAATCAACTATTAAAGACTACCAGAACCCACTGGACTCTACAATTACATTGGATGAGCTACAGGACAAAATGCAAACCCTCCAACCCAAGAAGGCCAGTGTTGTTGATGGTATACTAAACGAAATGATAAAATATACAGACCACAAACTCTTGAACATTATCATCAGCTCTGGCGTCTTCCCAGTGGTGTAAAGTACATAAGTAAAAATACTTTAAAGTACTACTTAAGTAGTTTTTTTGGGTATCTGTACTTTACTATTTATATAGCCTTTTTCCCAGAGGTGGACAAAGTACCCAATTGTCATACTTGAGAAAAAGTATAGATAACTTCATAGAAAATCACTCAAGTAAAAGTTAAAGTCACCCAGTAAAATTCTACTTGAGTAAAAGTCTAAAAGTATTTGGTTTGAAATATACTTAAGTATCAATAGTAAATGTAATTGCTAAAATAAGTCAAAGTACAAGTATAAATCATTTCAAAATCCTTACATTAAGTAAACCAGACGGCACCATATTCTTTTCTTATGGATAGCCAGGGGTACATTCCAACACTGACATCATTTACAAACAAAGCATGTGTTTAGTGAGTCTGCCAGATCAGAGGCAGTAGGGATGACCAGGGATGTTATCTTGATAAGTGTGTGAATTAGACTATTTTCGACAAATACCCAGTTAAACTCTGCATGCCGAATTCTGCTAAGATATCTTTCATGTACAACGGAAAACTCCAAACAATGCAGGCAGAGCAGAATTAGGACTTGACCTGCTAATGATAAAAATCCAGAAAAGAGCTGTTCAATTCTACAACCAGAAAGAAAACAGAGCAAACTGGAATGCTATCTGGCCCTAAACAGAGAACACACCGTAACATAATACCTGACCACTGTGACAGACGCAAAATTGCTATTGAGAGAGGCCGCCATAGGCAGCCCACTGCCCACAAAATTAGGTGAAAACTGAGCTGCACTTCCTCCTGCCAAAGGTAAGAACTTACTAATAATAATAACACATATTTTCCACAGATCACACAGACCCACAAATAATTTGCAAACAAATTAAACATGGATAAACTCCCATATCTATTAGGAATAATACAGTGCAATCACAGAATAAATATTTGAGTGCAATGTTTTTTGTTGATGTTATGTTGTTTTTTGTTTGTCCACACTTTTCTTTATTGTTTAATTCACTTGCTTTGGCAATGTAAGACTATGTTTCCTATGCCAATAAAGCCCTTTGAATCGAATTGAATGGAGAGAGAGAGAGAGAGAGAGAGAGAGAGAGAGAGAGAGAGAGAGAGAGAGAGAGAGAGAGAGAGAGAGAGAGAGAGACATTTTACATTGTAAACAAGCTTTGGCAATATGTACATTGTTACGTCATGCCAATAAAGCAAATTGAATTGAAAAAATTGAATTGAATTGAATTGAGAGAGAGAGAGAGAGAGAGAGACAGACTCAGTGAGCATAGCCTTGCTATTGAGAAAGGCCGCCGTAGGCAGACATGGCTCTCAAGAGAAGACAGGCTATGTGCTCACTGCCCACAAAATGAGGTGGAAACTGAGCTGCACTTCCTAACCTCCTGCCCAATGTATGACCATATTAGAGACACATATTTCCCTCAGATCACACAGATCCACAAAGAATTCGAAAACAAATCCAATTTTGATAAACTCCCATATCTACTGGGTGAAATTCCACAGTGTGCCATCACAGCAGCAAGATTTGTGACCTGTTGCCACAAGAAAAGGGCAACCAGTGAAGAACAAACACCATTGTAAATACAACCCATATTTATGTTTATTTATTTTAACTTGTGTGCTTTAACCATTTATACATTGCTACAACACTGTATATATATAATATGACATTTGTAATGTCTTTATTGCTTTGAAACTTCTGTATGTGTAATGTTTACTGTTAATTTTTATTGTTTATTTCACTTTTGTATATTATCTACCTCACTTGCTTTGGCAATGTTAACACATGTTTCCCATGCCAATAAAGCCCCTTGAATTGAATTGAATTGAATTGAGAGAGAGAGAGAGAGAGAGAGAGAGAGAGAGAGAGAGAGAGAGAGAGAGAGAGAGAGAGAGAGAGAGAGAGAGAGAGAGAGAGAGAGAGAGAGAGAGAGAGAGAGAGAGAGAGAGAGAGAGAGAGAGAGAGAGAGAGAGAGAGAGAGAGAGAGAGGGGGGGAGAGAGAGAGAGAGAGAGAGAGAGAGAGAGAGAGAGAGAGAGAGAGAGAGAGAGAGAGAGAGAGAGAGAGAGAGAGAGAGAGAGAGAGAGAGAGAGAGAGAGAGAGAGAGAGAGAGAGAGAGAGAGAGAGAGAATATAGGGGAGATAAGAGCTACTGAGTGGAATAACAACATGAAGTTAGGAAACCCCAGCTCTATATGCCTTGGGACAGCGTGAGACTAGAACCCTCATGAGAAAGGTATGGGGGAGGAAATGATTTAGGACTAAACATACATATATCATAGTTTATACAGGGCTAATTTGTAAAGACATACAACTTAGTTTAGTAATAGCTTATAATAATTTAAACATCTTATAGAGGTCGAACTCTGACAAAACCATAGCAGGAGTGGGGAGACGATAAAGTTATGTCATTTCACACCAAAACTGGGTCAATGGATTATTTTGAGATAACAATGATAGTTAGTTAGAATTGACCATGTTGGTGTTTATAGAGTGAATGGGACTGTAACCTCAGTTAGATTGAATTGACCATGTTGGTGTTTATAGAGTGTATGGGACTGTAACCTCAGTTAGTTAGAATTGACCATGTTGGTGTTTATAGAGTGAATGGGACTGTAACCTCAGTTAGTTTGAATTGACCATGTTGGTGTTTATAGAGTGTATGGGACTGTAACCTCAGTTAGATAGAATTGACCATGTTGGTGTTTATAGAGTGAATGGGACTGTAACCTCAGTTAGATTGAATTGACCATGTTGGTGTTTATAGAGTGTATGGGACTGTAACCTCAGTTAGTTAGAATTGACCATGTTGGTGTTTATAGAGTGAATGGGACTGTAACCTCAGTTAGATTGAATTGACCATGTTGGTGTTTATAGAGTGTATGGGACTGTAACCTCAGTTAGATTGAATTGACCATGTTGGTGTTTATAGAGTGTATGGGACTGTAACCTCAGTTAGTTTGAATTGACCGTGTTGGTGTTTATAGAGTGAATGGGACTGTAACCTCAGTTAGATTGAATTGACCATGTTGGTGTTTATAGAGTGTATGGGACTGTAACCTCAGTTAGATTGAATTGACCATGTTGGTGTTTATAGAGTGTATGGGACTGTAACCTCAGTTAGTTTGAATTGACCATGTTGGTGTTTATAGAGTGTATGGGACTGTAACCTCAGTTAGATTGAATTGACCGTGTTGGTGTTTATAGAGTGTATGGGACTGTAACCTCAGTTAGTTAGAATTGACCATGTTGGTGTTTATAGAGTGTATGGGACTGTAACCTCAGTTAGTTTGAATTGACCATGTTGGTGTTTATAGAGTGTATGGGACTGTATCCTCAGTTAGATTGAATTGACCATGTTGGTGTTTATAGAGTGTATGGGACTGTAACCTCAGTTAGTTTGAATTGACCATGTTGGTGTTTATAGAGTGTATGGGACTGTAACCTCAGTTAGATTGAATTGACCATGTTGGTGTTTATAGAGTGTATGGGACTGTAACCTCAGTTAGATTGAATTGACCATGTTGGTGTTTATAGAGTGTATGGGACTGTAACCTCAGTTAGTTTGAATTGACCGTGTTGGTGTTTATAGAGTGAATGGGACTGTAACCTCAGTTAGATTGAATTGACCATGTTGGTGTTTATAGAGTGTATGGGACTGTAACCTCAGTTAGTTTGAATTGACCATGTTGGTGTTTATAGAGTGTATGGGACTGTAACCTCAGTTAGATTGAATTGACCATGTTGGTGTTTATAGAGTGTATGGGACTGTAACCTCAGTTAGATTGAATTGACCATGTTGGTGTTTATAGAGTGTATGGGACTGTAACCTCAGTTAGATTGAATTGACCGTGTTGGTGTTTATAGAGTGTATGGGACTGTAACCTCAGTTAGTTAGAATTGACCATGTTGGTGTTTATAGAGTGTATGGGACTGTAACCTCAGTTAGTTTGAATTGACCATGTTGGTGTTTATAGAGTGTATGGGACTGTATCCTCAGTTAGATTGAATTGACCATGTTGGTGTTTATAGAGTGAATGGGACTGTAACCTCAGTTAGTTTGAATTGACCATGTTGGTGTTTATAGAGTGAATGGGACTGTAACCTCAGTTAGATTGAATTGACCATGTTGGTGTTTATAGAGTGTATGGGACTGTAACCTCAGTTAGATTGAATTGACCATGTTGGTGTTTATAGAGTGTATGGGACTGTAACCTCAGTTAGTTTGAATTGACCGTGTTGGTGTTTATAGAGTGAATGGGACTGTAACCTCAGTTAGATTGAATTGACCATGTTGGTGTTTATAGAGTGTATGGGACTGTAACCTCAGTTAGTTTGAATTGACCATGTTGGTGTTTATAGAGTGTATGGGACTGTAACCTCAGTTAGATTGAATTGACCATGTTGGTGTTTATAGAGTGTATGGGACTGTAACCTCAGTTAGATTGAATTGACCATGTTGGTGTTTATAGAGTGTATGGGACTGTAACCTCAGTTAGATTGAATTGACCGTGTTGGTGTTTATAGAGTGTATGGGACTGTAACCTCAGTTAGTTAGAATTGACCATGTTGGTGTTTATAGAGTGTATGGGACTGTAACCTCAGTTAGTTTGAATTGACCATGTTGGTGTTTATAGAGTGTATGGGACTGTATCCTCAGTTAGATTGAATTGACCATGTTGGTGTTTATAGAGTGAATGGGACTGTAACCTCAGTTAGTTTGAATTGACCATGTTGGTATTTATAGAGTGAATGGGACTGTAACCTCAGTTAGATTGAATTGACCATGTTGGTGTTTATAGAGTGTATGGGACTGTAACCTCAGTTAGTTTGAATTGACCGTGTTGGTGTTTATAGAGTGTATGGGACTGTAACCTCAGTTAGTTTGAATTGACCGTGTTGGTGTTTATAGAGTGTATGGGACTGTAACCTCAGTTAGATTGAATTGACCATGTTGGTGTTTATAGAGTGAATGGGACTGTAACCTCAGTTAGATTGAATTGACCATGTTGGTGTTTATAGAGTGAATGGGACTGTAACCTCAGTTAGATTGAATTGACCATGTTGGTGTTTATAGAGTGTATGGGACTGTAACCTCAGTTAGTTTGAATTGACCATGTTGGTGTTTATAGAGTGTATGGGACTGTAACCTCAGTTAGATTGAATTGACCATGTTGGTGTTTATAGAGTGTATGGGACTGTAACCTCAGTTAGATTGAATTGACCATGTTGGTGTTTATAGAGTGTATGGGACTGTAACCTCAGTTAGATTGAATTGACCGTGTTGGTGTTTATAGAGTGTATGGGACTGTAACCTCAGTTAGTTTGAATTGACCATGTTGGTGTTTATAGAGTGAATGGGACTGTAACCTCAGTTAGATTGAATTGACCATGTTGGTGTTTATAGAGTGTATGGGACTGTAACCTCAGTTAGTTAGAATTGACCATGTTGGTGTTTATAGAGTGAATGGGACTGTAACCTCAGTTAGATTGAATTGACCATGTTGGTGTTTATAGAGTGTATGGGACTGTAACCTCAGTTAGTTTGAATTGACCATGTTGGTGTTTATAGAGTGTATGGGACTGTAACCTCAGTTAGTTTGAATTGACCGTGTTGGTGTTTATAGAGTGAATGGGACTGTAACCTCAGTTAGATTGAATTGACCATGTTGGTGTTTATAGAGTGTATGGGACTGTAACCTCAGTTAGATTGAATTGACCATGTTGGTGTTTATAGAGTGTATGGGACTGTAACCTCAGTTAGTTTGAATTGACCATGTTGGTGTTTATAGAGTGTATGGGACTGTAACCTCAGTTAGATTGAATTGACCGTGTTGGTGTTTATAGAGTGTATGGGACTGTAACCTCAGTTAGATTAGAATTGACCATGTTGGTGTTTATAGAGTGTATGGGACTGTAACCTCAGTTAGTTTGAATTGACCATGTTGGTGTTTATAGAGTGTATGGGACTGTATCCTCAGTTAGATTGAATTGACCATGTTGGTGTTTATAGAGTGTATGGGACTGTAACCTCAGTTAGTTTGAATTGACCATGTTGGTGTTTATAGAGTGTATGGGGCTGTAACCTCAGTTAGATTGAATTGACCATGTTGGTGTTTATAGAGTGTATGGGACTGTAACCTCAGTTAGATTGAATTGACCATGTTGGTGTTTATAGAGTGTATGGGACTGTAACCTCAGTTAGTTTGAATTGACCGTGTTGGTGTTTATAGAGTGAATGGGACTGTAACCTCAGTTAGATTGAATTGACCATGTTGGTGTTTATAGAGTGTATGGGACTGTAACCTCAGTTAGTTTGAATTGACCATGTTGGTGTTTATAGAGTGTATGGGACTGTAACCTCAGTTAGATTGAATTGACCATGTTGGTGTTTATAGAGTGTATGGGACTGTAACCTCAGTTAGATTGAATTGACCATGTTGGTGTTTATAGAGTGTATGGGACTGTAACCTCAGTTAGATTGAATTGACCGTGTTGGTGTTTATAGAGTGTATGGGACTGTAACCTCAGTTAGTTAGAATTGACCATGTTGGTGTTTATAGAGTGTATGGGACTGTAACCTCAGTTAGTTTGAATTGACCATGTTGGTGTTTATAGAGTGTATGGGACTGTATCCTCAGTTAGATTGAATTGACCATGTTGGTGTTTATAGAGTGTATGGGACTGTAACCTCAGTTAGTTTGAATTGACCATGTTGGTGTTTATAGAGTGTATGGGACTGTAACCTCAGTTAGATTGAATTGACCATGTTGGTGTTTATAGAGTGTATGGGACTGTAACCTCAGTTAGATTGAATTGACCATGTTGGTGTTTATAGAGTGTATGGGACTGTAACCTCAGTTAGTTTGAATTGACCGTGTTGGTGTTTATAGAGTGAATGGGACTGTAACCTCAGTTAGATTGAATTGACCATGTTGGTGTTTATAGAGTGTATGGGACTGTAACCTCAGTTAGTTTGAATTGACCATGTTGGTGTTTATAGAGTGTATGGGACTGTAACCTCAGTTAGATTGAATTGACCATGTTGGTGTTTATAGAGTGTATGGGACTGTAACCTCAGTTAGATTGAATTGACCATGTTGGTGTTTATAGAGTGTATGGGACTGTAACCTCAGTTAGATTGAATTGACCGTGTTGGTGTTTATAGAGTGTATGGGACTGTAACCTCAGTTAGTTAGAATTGACCATGTTGGTGTTTATAGAGTGTATGGGACTGTAACCTCAGTTAGTTTGAATTGACCATGTTGGTGTTTATAGAGTGTATGGGACTGTATCCTCAGTTAGATTGAATTGACCATGTTGGTGTTTATAGAGTGAATGGGACTGTAACCTCAGTTAGTTTGAATTGACCATGTTGGTATTTATAGAGTGAATGGGACTGTAACCTCAGTTAGATTGAATTGACCATGTTGGTGTTTATAGAGTGTATGGGACTGTAACCTCAGTTAGTTTGAATTGACCGTGTTGGTGTTTATAGAGTGTATGGGACTGTAACCTCAGTTAGTTTGAATTGACCGTGTTGGTGTTTATAGAGTGTATGGGACTGTAACCTCAGTTAGATTGAATTGACCATGTTGGTGTTTATAGAGTGAATGGGACTGTAACCTCAGTTAGATTGAATTGACCATGTTGGTGTTTATAGAGTGAATGGGACTGTAACCTCAGTTAGATTGAATTGACCATGTTGGTGTTTATAGAGTGTATGGGACTGTAACCTCAGTTAGTTTGAATTGACCATGTTGGTGTTTATAGAGTGTATGGGACTGTAACCTCAGTTAGATTGAATTGACCATGTTGGTGTTTATAGAGTGTATGGGACTGTAACCTCAGTTAGATTGAATTGACCATGTTGGTGTTTATAGAGTGTATGGGACTGTAACCTCAGTTAGATTGAATTGACCGTGTTGGTGTTTATAGAGTGTATGGGACTGTAACCTCAGTTAGTTAGAATTGACCATGTTGGTGTTTATAGAGTGTATGGGACTGTAACCTCAGTTAGTTTGAATTGACCATGTTGGTGTTTATAGAGTGTATGGGACTGTATCCTCAGTTAGATTGAATTGACCATGTTGGTGTTTATAGAGTGAATGGGACTGTAACCTCAGTTAGTTTGAATTGACCATGTTGGTATTTATAGAGTGAATGGGACTGTAACCTCAGTTAGATTGAATTGACCATGTTGGTGTTTATAGAGTGTATGGGACTGTAACCTCAGTTAGTTTGAATTGACCGTGTTGGTGTTTATAGAGTGTATGGGACTGTAACCTCAGTTAGTTTGAATTGACCGTGTTGGTGTTTATAGAGTGTATGGGACTGTAACCTCAGTTAGATTGAATTGACCATGTTGGTGTTTATAGAGTGAATGGGACTGTAACCTCAGTTAGATTGAATTGACCATGTTGGTGTTTATAGAGTGAATGGGACTGTAACCTCAGTTAGATTGAATTGACCATGTTGGTGTTTATAGAGTGTATGGGACTGTAACCTCAGTTAGTTTGAATTGACCATGTTGGTGTTTATAGAGTGTATGGGACTGTAACCTCAGTTAGATTGAATTGACCATGTTGGTGTTTATAGAGTGTATGGGACTGTAACCTCAGTTAGATTGAATTGACCATGTTGGTGTTTATAGAGTGTATGGGACTGTAACCTCAGTTAGATTGAATTGACCGTGTTGGTGTTTACAGAGTGTATGGGACTGTAACCTCAGTTAGTTAGAATTGACCATGTTGGTGTTTATAGAGTGTATGGGACTGTAACCTCAGTTAGTTTGAATTGACCATGTTGGTGTTTATAGAGTGTATGGGACTGTATCCTCAGTTAGATTGAATTGACCATGTTGGTGTTTATAGAGTGAATGGGACTGTAACCTCAGTTAGTTTGAATTGACCATGTTGGTATTTATAGAGTGAATGGGACTGTAACCTCAGTTAGATTGAATTGACCATGTTGGTGTTTATAGAGTGTATGGGACTGTAACCTCAGTTAGTTTGAATTGACCGTGTTGGTGTTTATAGAGTGTATGGGACTGTAACCTCAGTTAGTTTGAATTGACCGTGTTGGTGTTTATAGAGTGTATGGGACTGTAACCTCAGTTAGATTGAATTGACCATGTTGGTGTTTATAGAGTGAATGGGACTGTAACCTCAGTTAGATTGAATTGACCATGTTGGTGTTTATAGAGTGAATGGGACTGTAACCTCAGTTAGATTGAATTGACCATGTTGGTGTTTATAGAGTGTATGGGACTGTAACCTCAGTTAGTTTGAATTGACCATGTTGGTGTTTATAGAGTGTATGGGACTGTAACCTCAGTTAGTTTGAATTGACCATGTTGGTGTTTATAGAGTGTATGGGACTGTAACCTCAGTTAGTTTGAATTGACCATGTTGGTGTTTATAGAGTGTATGGGACTGTAACCTCAGTTAGTTTGAATTGACCATGTTGGTATTTATAGAGTGAATGGGACTGTAACCTCAGTTAGATTGAATTGACCATGTTGGTGTTTATAGAGTGTATGGGACTGTAACCTCAGTTAGTTTGAATTGACCGTGTTGGTGTTTATAGAGTGTATGGGACTGTAACCTCAGTTAGTTTGAATTGACCATGTTGGTGTTTATAGAGTGTATGGGACTGTAACCTCAGTTAGATTGAATTGACCATGTTGGTGTTTATAGAGTGTATGGGACTGTAACCTCAGTTAGTTTGAATTGACCATGTTGGTATTTATAGAGTGAATGGGACTGTAGCCTCAGTTAGTTTGAATTGACCATGTTGGTGTTTATAGAGTGAATGGGACTGTAACCTCAGTTAGATTGAATTGTCCATGTTGGTATTTATAGAGTGTATGGGACTGTAACCTCAGTTAGATTGAATTGACCATGTTGGTGTTTATAGAGTGTATGGGACTGTAGCCTCAGTTAGATTGAATTGACCATGTTGGTGTTTATAGAGTGTATGGGACTGTAGCCTCAGTTAGTTTGAATTGACCATGTTGGTGTTTATAGAGTGAATGGGACTGTAACCTCAGTTAGTTTGAATTGACCATGTTGGTATTTATAGAGTGTATGGGACTGTAATCTCAGTTCGTTTGAATTGACCGTGTTGGTGTTTATAGAGTGTATGGGACTGTAACCTCAGTTAGTTTGAATTGACCATGTTGGTGTTTATAGAGTGTATGGGACTGTAACCTCAGTTAGTTTGAATTGACCGTGTTGGTGTTTATAGAGTGTATGGGACTGTAACCTCAGTTAGTTTGAATTGACCATGTTGGTGTTTATAGAGTGTATGGGACTGTAACCTCAGTTCGTTTGAATTGACCGTGTTGGTGTTTATAGAGTGAATGGGACTGTAACCTCAGTTAGATTGAATTGACCATGTTGGTGTTTATAGAGTGTATGGGACTGTAACCTCAGTTAGTTTGAATTGACCATGTTGGTGTTTATAGAGTGTATGGGACTGTAACCTCAGTTAGTTTGAATTGACCATGTTGGTGTTTATAGAGTGTATGGGACTGTAACCTCAGTTAGTTTGAATTGACCATGTTGGTGTTTATAGAGTGTATGGGACTGTAACCTCAGTTAGTTTGAATTGACCATGTTGGTATTTATAGAGTGAATGGGACTGTAACCTCAGTTAGATTGAATTGACCATGTTGGTGTTTATAGAGTGTATGGGACTGTAACCTCAGTTAGTTTGAATTGACCGTGTTGGTGTTTATAGAGTGTATGGGACTGTAACCTCAGTTAGTTTGAATTGACCATGTTGGTGTTTATAGAGTGTATGGGACTGTAACCTCAGTTAGATTGAATTGACCATGTTGGTGTTTATAGAGTGTATGGGACTGTAACCTCAGTTAGTTTGAATTGACCATGTTGGTATTTATAGAGTGAATGGGACTGTAGCCTCAGTTAGTTTGAATTGACCATGTTGGTGTTTATAGAGTGAATGGGACTGTAACCTCAGTTAGATTGAATTGTCCATGTTGGTATTTATAGAGTGTATGGGACTGTAACCTCAGTTAGATTGAATTGACCATGTTGGTGTTTATAGAGTGTATGGGACTGTAGCCTCAGTTAGATTGAATTGACCATGTTGGTGTTTATAGAGTGTATGGGACTGTAGCCTCAGTTAGTTTGAATTGACCATGTTGGTGTTTATAGAGTGAATGGGACTGTAACCTCAGTTAGTTTGAATTGACCATGTTGGTATTTATAGAGTGTATGGGACTGTAACCTCAGTTCGTTTGAATTGACCGTGTTGGTGTTTATAGAGTGTATGGGACTGTAACCTCAGTTAGTTTGAATTGACCATGTTGGTGTTTATAGAGTGTATGGGACTGTAACCTCAGTTAGTTTGAATTGACCGTGTTGGTGTTTATAGAGTGTATGGGACTGTAACCTCAGTTAGTTTGAATTGACCATGTTGGTGTTTATAGAGTGTATGGGACTGTAACCTCAGTTCGTTTGAATTGACCGTGTTGGTGTTTATAGAGTGTATGGGACTGTAACCTCAGTTAGTTTGAATTGACCGTGTTGGTGTTTATAGAGTGAATGGGACTGTAACCTCAGTTAGTTTGAATTGACCATGTTGGTGTTTATAGAGTGTATGGGACTGTAACCTCAGTTCGTTTGAATTGACCGTGTTGGTGTTTATAGAGTGTATGGGACTGTAACCTCAGTTAGTTTGAATTGACCATGTTGGTGTTTATAGAGTGTATGGGACTGTAACCTCAGTTAGTTTGAATTGACCGTGTTGGTGTTTATAGAGGGTATGGGACTGTAACCTCAGTTAGATTGAATTGACCGTGTTGGTGTTTATAGAGTGTATGGGACTGTAACCTCAGTTAGTTTGAATTGACCGTGTTGGTGTTTATAGAGTGTATGGGACTGTAACCTCAGTTAGTTTGAATTGACCATGTTGGTGTTTATAGAGTGTATGGGACTGTAACCTCAGTTAGATTGAATTGACCATGTTGGTGTTTATAGAGTGTATGGGACTGTAACCTCAGTTAGATTGAATTGACCGTGTTGGTGTTTATAGAGTGTATGGGACTGTAACCTCAGTTAGTTAGAATTGACCATGTTGGTGTTTATAGAGTGAATGGGACTGTAACCTCAGTTAGATTGAATTGTCCATGTTGGTATTTATAGAGTGTATGGGACTGTAACCTCAGTTAGATTGAATTGACCATGTTGGTGTTTATAGAGTGTATGGGACTGTAGCCTCAGTTAGATTGAATTGACCATGTTGGTGTTTATAGAGTGTATGGGACTGTAACCTCAGTTAGTTTGAATTGACCATGTTGGTGTTTATAGAGTGAATGGGACTGTAACCTCAGTTAGTTTGAATTGACCATGTTGGTATTTATAGAGTGTATGGGACTGTAACCTCAGTTCGTTTGAATTGACCGTGTTGGTGTTTATAGAGTGTATGGGACTGTAACCTCAGTTAGTTTGAATTGACCATGTTGGTGTTTATAGAGTGTATGGGACTGTAACCTCAGTTAGTTTGAATTGACCGTGTTGGTGTTTATAGAGTGTATGGGACTGTAACCTCAGTTAGTTTGAATTGACCATGTTGGTGTTTATAGAGTGTATGGGACTGTAACCTCAGTTCGTTTGAATTGACCGTGTTGGTGTTTATAGAGTGTATGGGACTGTAACCTCAGTTAGTTTGAATTGACCATGTTGGTGTTTATAGAGTGAATGGGACTGTAACCTCAGTTAGTTTGAATTGACCATGTTGGTGTTTATAGAGTGTATGGGACTGTAACCTCAGTTCGTTTGAATTGACCATGTTGGTGTTTATAGAGTGTATGGGACTGTAACCTCAGTTAGTTTGAATTGACCATGTTGGTGTTTATAGAGTGTATGGGACTGTAACCTCAGTTAGTTTGAATTGACCGTGTTGGTGTTTATAGAGTGTATGGGACTGTAACCTCAGTTAGATTGAATTGACCGTGTTGGTGTTTATAGAGTGTATGGGACTGTAACCTCAGTTAGTTTGAATTGACCGTGTTGGTGTTTATAGAGTGTATGGGACTGTAACCTCAGTTAGTTTGAATTGACCATGTTGGTGTTTATAGAGTGTATGGGACTGTAACCTCAGTTAGATTGAATTGACCATGTTGGTGTTTATAGAGTGTATGGGACTGTAACCTAAGTTAGATTGAATTGACCATGTTGGTGTTTATAGAGTGTATGGGACTGTAACCTCAGTTAGTTAGAATTGACCATGTTGGTGTATATAGAGTGTATGGGACTGTAACCTCAGTTAGATTGAATTGACCATGTTGGTGTTTATAGAGTGTATGGGACTGTAACCTCAGTTAGATTGAATTGACCATGTTGGTGTTTATAGAGTGAATGGGACTGTAACCTCAGTTAGTTTGAATTGACCATGTTGGTGTTTATAGAGTGTATGGGACTGTAACCTCAGTTAGTTTGAATTGACCATGTTGGTGTTTATAGAGTGTATGGGACTGTAACCTCAGTTAGTTTGAATTGACCATGTTGGTGTTTATAGAGTGTATGGGACTGTAACCTCAGTTAGATTGAATTGACCATGTTGGTGTTTATAGAGTGAATGGGACTGTAACCTCAGTTAGTTTGAATTGACCATGTTGGTGTTTATAGAGTGTATGGGACTGTAACGTCAGTTAGTTTGAATTGACCATGTTGGTGTTTATAGAGTGTATGGGACTGTAGCCTCAGTTAGATTGAATTGACCATGTTGGTGTTTATAGAGTGTATGGGACTGTAACCTCAGTTAGTTTGAATTGACCATGTTGGTGTTTATAGAGTGTATGGGACTGTAGCCTCAGTTAGATTGAATTGACCATGTTGGTGTTTATAGAGTGTATGGGACTGTAGCCTCAGTTAGTTTGAATTGACCATGTTGGTGTTTATAGAGTGAATGGGACTGTAACCTCAGTTAGTTTGAATTGACCATGTTGGTATTTATAGAGTGTATGGGACTGTAACCTCAGTTAGTTTGAATTGACCGTGTTGGTGTTTATAGAGTGTATGGGACTGTAACCTCAGTTAGTTTGAATTGACCATGTTGGTGTTTATAGAGTGTATGGGACTGTAACCTCAGTTAGTTTGAATTGACCGTGTTGGTGTTTATAGAGTGTATGGGACTGTAACCTCAGTTAGTTTGAATTGACCATGTTGGTGTTTATAGAGTGTATGGGACTGTAACCTCAGTTCGTTTGAATTGACCGTGTTGGTGTTTATAGAGTGTATGGGACTGTAACCTCAGTTAGTTTGAATTGACCATGTTGGTGTTTATAGAGTGAATGGGACTGTAACCTCAGTTAGTTTGAATTGACCATGTTGGTGTTTATAGAGTGTATGGGACTGTAACCTCAGTTCGTTTGAATTGACCGTGTTGGTGTTTATAGAGTGTATGGGACTGTAACCTCAGTTAGTTTGAATTGACCATGTTGGTGTTTATAGAGTGTATGGGACTGTAACCTCAGTTAGTTTGAATTGACCGTGTTGGTGTTTATAGAGTGTATGGGACTGTAACCTCAGTTAGATTGAATTGACCGTGTTGGTGTTTATAGAGTGTATGGGACTGTAACCTCAGTTAGTTTGAATTGACCGTGTTGGTGTTTATAGAGTGTATGGGACTGTAACCTCAGTTAGTTTGAATTGACCATGTTGGTGTTTATAGAGTGTATGGGACTGTAACCTCAGTTAGATTGAATTGACCATGTTGGTGTTTATAGAGTGTATGGGACTGTAACCTCAGTTAGATTGAATTGACCATGTTGGTGTTTATAGAGTGTATGGGACTGTAACCTCAGTTAGTTAGAATTGACCATGTTGGTGTTTATAGAGTGTATGGGACTGTAACCTCAGTTAGATTGAATTGACCATGTTGGTGTTTATAGAGTGTATGGGACTGTAACCTCAGTTAGATTGAATTGACCATGTTGGTGTTTATAGAGTGAATGGGACTGTAACCTCAGTTAGTTTGAATTGACCATGTTGGTGTTTATAGAGTGTATGGGACTGTAACCTCAGTTAGTTTGAATTGACCATATTGGTGTTTATAGAGTGTATGGGACTGTAACCTCAGTTAGTTTGAATTGACCATGTTGGTGTTTATAGAGTGTATGGGACTGTAACCTCAGTTAGATTGAATTGACCATGTTGGTGTTTATAGAGTGAATGGGACTGTAACCTCAGTTAGTTTGAATTGACCATGTTGGTGTTTATAGAGTGTATGGGACTGTAACCTCAGTTAGTTTGAATTGACCATGTTGGTGTTTATAGAGTCTATGGGACTGTAGCCTCAGTTAGATTGA
Source organism: Salvelinus alpinus (assembly GCF_045679555.1). Taxonomy (NCBI): domain Eukaryota; kingdom Metazoa; phylum Chordata; class Actinopteri; order Salmoniformes; family Salmonidae; genus Salvelinus; species Salvelinus alpinus. The sequence goes on from NC_092093.1 coordinate 72,877,387, forward strand.
ATTGACCATGTTGGTGTTTATAGAGTGTATGGGACTGTAACCTCAGTTAGTTTGAATTGACCATGTTGGTGTTTATAGAGTGTATGGGACTGTAACCTCAGTTAGTTTGAATTGACCATGTTGGTGTTTATAGAGTGTATGGGACTGTAACCTCAGTTAGTTTGAATTGACCATGTTGGTGTTTATAGAGTGTATGGGACTGTAACCTCAGTTAGATTGAATTGACCATGTTGGTGTTTATAGAGTGAATGGGACTGTAACCTCAGTTAGTTTGAATTGACCATGTTGGTGTTTATAGAGTGTATGGGACTGTAACCTCAGTTAGATTGAATTGACCATGTTGGTGTTTATAGAGTGAATGGGACTGTAACCTCAGTTAGTTTGAATTGACCATGTTGGTGTTTATAGAGTGTATGGGACTGTAACCTCAGTTAGTTTGAATTGACCATGTTGGTGTTTATAGAGTGTATGGGACTGTAACCTCAGTTAGTTTGAATTGACCATGTTGGTGTTTATAGAGTGTATGGGACTGTAACCTCAGTTAGTTTGAATTGTCCATGTTGGTGTTTATAGAGTGTATGGGACTGTAACCTCAGTTAGTTAGAATTGACCATGTTGGTGTTTATAGAGTGTATGGGACTGTAACCTCAGTTAGTTTGAATTGACCATGTTGGTGTTTATAGAGTGTATGGGACTGTAACCTCAGTTAGTTTGAATTGACCGTGTTGGTGTTTATAGAGTGTATGGGACTGTAACCTCAGTTAGTTTGAATTGACCATGTTGGTATTTATAGAGTGTATGGGACTGTAACCTCAGTTAGATTGAATTGACCATGTTGGTGTTTATAGAGTGAATGGGACTGTAACCTCAGTTAGTTTGAATTGACCATGTTGGTGTTTATAGAGTGTATGGGACTGTAACCTCAGTTAGTTTGAATTGACCATGTTGGTGTTTATAGAGTGTATGGGACTGTAACCTCAGTTAGTTTGAATTGACCATGTTGGTGTTTATAGAGTGTATGGGACTGTAACCTCAGTTAGTTTGAATTGACCGTGTTGGTGTTTATAGAGTGTATGGGACTGTAACCTCAGTTAGTTTGAATTGACCATGTTGGTGTTTATAGAGTGAATGGGACTGTAACCTCAGTTAGATTGAATTGACCATGTTGGTGTTTATAGAGTGTATGGGACTGTAACCTCAGTTCGTTTGAATTGACCATGTTGGTGTTTATAGAGTGAATGGGACTGTAGCCTCAGTTAGATTGAATTGACCATGTTGGTGTTTATAGAGTGAATGGGACTGTAACCTCAGTTAGATTGAATTGTCCATGTTGGTGTTTATAGAGTGTATGGGACTGTAACCTCAGTTAGTTTGAATTGACCATGTTGGTGTTTATAGAGTGAATGGGACTGTAACCTCAGTTAGATTGAATTGTCCATGTTGGTGTTTATAGAGTGAATGGGACTGTAGCCTCAGTTCGTTTGAATTGACCATGTTGGTGTTTATAGAGTGTATGGGACTGTAACCTCAGTTCGTTTGAATTGACCGTGTTGGTGTTTATAGAGTGTATGGGACTGTAACCTCAGTTAGTTTGAATTGACCGTGTTGGTGTTTATAGAGTGTATGGGACTGTAACCTCAGTTAGTTAGAATTGACCTTGTTGGTGTTTATAGAGTGTATGGGACTGTAACCTCAGTTAGTTAGAATTGACCGTGTTGGTGTTTATAGAGTGTATGGGACTGTAACCTCAGTTCGTTTGAATTGACCGTGTTGGTGTTTATAGAGTGTATGGGACTGTAACCTCAGTTAGTTAGAATTGACCGTGTTGGTGTTTATAGAGTGTATGGGACTGTAAACTCAGTTCGTTTGAATTGACCGTGTTGGTGTTTATAGAGTGTATGGGACTGTAACCTCAGTTAGTTTGAATTGACCATGTTGGTGTTTATAGAGTGTATGGGACTGTAACCTCAGTTAGTTTGAATTGACCATGTTGGTGTTTATAGAGTGTATGGGACTGTAACCTCAGTTAGTTTGAATTGACCATGTTGGTGTTTATAGAGTGTATGGGACTGTAACCTCAGTTAGATTGAATTGACCATGTTGGTGTTTATAGAGTGTATGGGACTGTAACCTCAGTTAGTTTGAATTGACCATGTTGGTGTTTATAGAGTGAATGGGACTGTAACCTCAGTTAGTTTGAATTGACCATGTTGGTGTTTATAGAGTGTATGGGACTGTAACCTCAGTTAGATTGAATTGTCCATGTTGGTGTTTATAGAGTGAATGTGACTGTAACCTCAGTTAGATTGAATTGACCATGTTGGTATTTATAGAGTGTATGGGACTGTAACCTCAGTTAGTTAGAATTGACCGTGTTGGTGTTTATAGAGTGTATGGGACTGTAACCTCAGTTAGTTTGAATTGACCATGTTGGTGTTTATAGAGTGTATGGGACTGTAACCTCAGTTAGTTTGAATTGACCATGTTGGTATTTATAGAGTGAATGGGACTGTAACCTCAGTTAGATTGAATTGACCATGTTGGTGTTTATAGAGTGTATGGGACTGTAACCTCAGTTAGTTTGAATTGACCATGTTGGTGTTTATAGAGTGTATGGGACTGTAACCTCAGTTAGTTTGAATTGTCCATGTTGGTGTTTATAGAGTGTATGGGACTGTAACCTCAGTTAGTTTGAATTGACCATGTTGGTGTTTATAGAGTGTATGGGACTGTAACCTCAGTTAGTTTGAATTGACCATGTTGGTATTTATAGAGTGAATGGGACTGTAACCTCAGTTAGATTGAATTGACCATGTTGGTGTTTATAGAGTGTATGGGACTGTAACCTCAGTTAGTTTGAATTGACCGTGTTGGTGTTTATAGAGTGTATGGGACTGTAACCTCAGTTAGTTTGAATTGACCGTGTTGGTGTTTATAGAGTGTATGGGACTGTAACCTCAGTTAGATTGAATTGACCATGTTGGTGTTTATAGAGTGAATGGGACTGTAACCTCAGTTAGATTGAATTGACCATGTTGGTGTTTATAGAGTGAATGGGACTGTAACCTCAGTTAGATTGAATTGACCATGTTGGTGTTTATAGAGTGTATGGGACTGTAACCTCAGTTAGTTTGAATTGACCATGTTGGTGTTTATAGAGTGTATGGGACTGTAACCTCAGTTAGTTTGAATTGACCATGTTGGTGTTTATAGAGTGTATGGGACTGTAACCTCAGTTAGTTTGAATTGACCATGTTGGTGTTTATAGAGTGTATGGGACTGTAACCTCAGTTAGTTTGAATTGACCATGTTGGTATTTATAGAGTGAATGGGACTGTAACCTCAGTTAGATTGAATTGACCATGTTGGTGTTTATAGAGTGTATGGGACTGTAACCTCAGTTAGTTTGAATTGACCGTGTTGGTGTTTATAGAGTGTATGGGACTGTAACCTCAGTTAGTTTGAATTGACCATGTTGGTGTTTATAGAGTGTATGGGACTGTAACCTCAGTTAGATTGAATTGAACATTGTTGGTGTTTATAGAGTGTATGGGACTGTAACCTCAGTTAGTTTGAATTGACCATGTTGGTATTTATAGAGTGAATGGGACTGTAGCCTCAGTTAGTTTGAATTGACCATGTTGGTGTTTATAGAGTGAATGGGACTGTAACCTCAGTTAGATTGAATTGTCCATGTTGGTATTTATAGAGTGTATGGGACTGTAACCTCAGTTAGATTGAATTGACCATGTTGGTGTTTATAGAGTGTATAGGACTGTAGCCTCAGTTAGATTGAATTGACCATGTTGGTGTTTATAGAGTGTATGGGACTGTAGCCTCAGTTAGTTTGAATTGACCATGTTGGTGTTTATAGAGTGAATGGGACTGTAACCTCAGTTAGTTTGAATTGACCATGTTGGTATTTATAGAGTGTATGGGACTGTAACCTCAGTTCGTTTGAATTGACCGTGTTGGTGTTTATAGAGTGTATGGGACTGTAACCTCAGTTAGTTTGAATTGACCATGTTGGTGTTTATAGAGTGTATGGGACTGTAACCTCAGTTAGTTTGAATTGACCGTGTTGGTGTTTATAGAGTGTATGGGGCTGTAACCTCAGTTAGTTTGAATTGACCATGTTGGTGTTTATAGAGTGTATGGGACTGTAACCTCAGTTCGTTTGAATTGACCGTGTTGGTGTTTATAGAGTGTATGGGACTGTAACCTCAGTTAGTTTGAATTGACCATGTTGGTGTTTATAGAGTGAATGGGACTGTAACCTCAGTTAGTTTGAATTGACCATGTTGGTGTTTATAGAGTGTATGGGACTGTAACCTCAGTTCGTTTGAATTGACCGTGTTGGTGTTTATAGAGTGTATGGGACTGTAACCTCAGTTAGTTTGAATTGACCGTGTTGGTGTTTATAGAGTGTATGGGACTGTAACCTCAGTTAGATTGAATTGACCGTGTTGGTGTTTATAGAGTGTATGGGACTGTAACCTCAGTTAGTTTGAATTGACCGTGTTGGTGTTTATAGAGTGTATGGGACTGTAACCTCAGTTAGTTTGAATTGACCTTGTTGGTGTTTATAGAGTGTATGGGACTGTAACCTCAGTTAGTTTGAATTGACCGTGTTGGTGTTTATAGAGTGTATGGGACTGTAACCTCAGTTAGTTTGAATTGACCATGTTGGCGTTTAAAGAGTGTATGGGACTGTAACCTCAGTTCGTTTGAATTGACCGTGTTGGTGTTTATAGAGTGTATGGGACTGTAACCTCAGTTCGTTTGAATTGACCGTGTTGGTGTTTATAGAGTGTATGGGACTGTAACCTCAGTTCGTTTGAATTGACCGTGTTGGTGTTTATAGAGTGTATGGGACTGTAACCTCAGTTAGTTTGAATTGACCATGTTGGTGTTTATAGAGTGTATGGGACTGTAACCTCAGTTAGTTTGAATTGACCATGTTGGTATTTATAGAGGGTATGGGACTGTAACCTCAGTTAGTTTGAATTGACCATGTTGGTATTTATAGAGTGAATGGGACTGTAACCTCAGTTAGATTGAATTGACCATGTTGGTGTTTATAGAGTGAATGGGACTGTAACCTCAGTTAGATTGAATTGACCATGTTGGTGTTTATAGAGTGAATGGGACTGTAACCTCAGTTAGATTGAATTGACCATGTTGGTGTTTATAGAGTGTATGGGACTGTAACCTCAGTTAGATTGAATTGACCATGTTGGTATTTATAGAGTGTATGGGACTGTAACCTCATTTAGATTGAATTGACCATGTTGGTATTTATAGAGTGTATGGGACTGTAACCTCAGTTAGATTGAATTGACCATGTTGGTGTTTATAGAGTGAATGGGACTGTAACCTCAGTTAGATTGAATTGACCATGTTGGTGTTTATAGAGTGAATGGGACTGTAACCTCAGTTAGTTTGAATTGACCGTGTTGGTGTTTATAGAGTGTATGGGACTGTAACCTCAGTTAGTTTGAATTGACCGTGTTGGTGATTATAGAATGAATGGGACTGTAACCTCAGTTAGTTTGAATTGACCGTGTTGGTGTTTATAGAGTGTATGGGACTGTAACCTCAGTTAGTTTGAATTGACCGTGTTGGTGTTTATAGAGTGAATGGGACTGTAACCTCAGTTAGTTTGAATTGACCGTGTTGGTGTTTATAGAGTGTATGGGACTGTAACCTCAGTTAGTTTGAATTGACCATGTTGGTGTTTATAGAGTGTATGGGACTGTAACCTCAGTTAGTTTGAATTGACCATGTTGGTGTTTATAGAGTGTATGGGACTGTAACCTCAGTTAGTTTGAATTGACCATGTTGGTGATTATAGAGTGTATGGGACTATAACCTCAGTTAGTTTGAATTGACCATGTTGGTGTTTATAGAGTGTATGGGACTGTAACCTCAGTTAGATTGAATTGACCGTGTTGGTGTTTATAGAGTGTATGGGACTGTAACCTCAGTTAGTTTGAATTGACCATGTTGGTGTTTATAGAGTGAATGGGACTGTAACCTCAGTTAGTTTGAATTGACCGTGTTGGTGTTTATAGAGTGTATGGGACTGTAACCTCAGTTAGTTTGAATTGACCGTGTTGGTGTTTATAGAGTGTATGGGACTGTAACCTCAGTTAGTTTGAATTGACCATGTTGGTGTTTATAGAGTGTATGGGACTGTAACCTCAGTTAGATTGAATTGACCATGTTGGTGTTTATAGAGTGAATGGGACTGTAACCTCAGTTAGATTGAATTGACCATGTTGGTGTTTATAGAGTGTATGGGACTGTAACCTCAGTTAGTTTGAATTGACCATGTTGGTGTTTATAGAGTGAATGGGACTGTAACCTCAGTTAGTTTGAATTGACCATGTTGGTGTTTATAGAGTGTATGGGACTGTAACCTCAGTTAGTTTGAATTGACCGTGTTGGTGTTTATAGAGTGTATGGGACTGTAACCTCAGTTAGTTTGAATTGACCATGTTGGTGTTTATAGAGTGTATGGGACTGTAACCTCAGTTAGTTTGAATTGACCGTGTTGGTATTTATAGAGTGTATGGGACTGTAACCTCAGTTAGTTTGAATTGTCCATGTTGGTGTTTATAGAGTGTATGGGACTGTAACCTCAGTTAGTTTGAATTGACCGTGTTGGTGTTTATAGAGTGTATGGGACTGTAACCTCAGTTAGTTTGAATTGTCCATGTTGGTGTTTATAGAGTGAATGGGACTGTAACCTCAGTTAGTTTGAATTGACCGTGTTGGTGTTTATAGAGTGAATGGGACTGTAACCTCAGTTAGTTTGAATTGTCCATGTTGGTGTTTATAGAGTGTATGGGACTGTAACCTCAGTTAGTTTGAATTGACCATGTTGGTGTTTATAGAGTGTATGGGACTGTAACCTCAGTTAGATTGAATTGACCATGTTGGTGTTTATAGAGTGAATGGGACTGTAACCTCAGTTAGTTTGAATTGACCATGTTGGTATTTATAGAGTGTATGGGACTGTAACCTCAGTTAGTTTGAATTGACCATGTTGGTGTTTATAGAGTGTATGGGACTGTAACCTCAGTTAGTTTGAATTGACCATGTTGGTGTTTATAGAGTGAATGGGACTGTAACCTCAGTTAGTTTGAATTGACCATGTTGGTGTTTATAGAGTGTATGGGACTGTAACCTCAGTTAGTTTGAATTGACCATGTTGGTGTTTATAGAGTGTATGGGACTGTAACCTCAGTTAGATTGAATTGACCATGTTGGTGTTTATAGAGTGAATGGGACTGTAACCTCAGTTAGATTGAATTGACCATGTTGGTGTTTATAGAGTGTATGGGACTGTAACCTCAGTTAGTTTGAATTGACCATGTTGGTGTTTATAGAGTGTATGGGACTGTAACCTCAGTTAGTTTGAATTGACCGTGTTGGTGTTTATAGAGTTAATGGGACTGTAACCTCAGTTAGTTTGAATTGACCGTGTTGGTGTTTATAGAGTGTATGGGACTGTAACCTCAGTTAGTTTGAATTGACCATGTTGGTGTTTATAGAGTGTATGGGACTGTAACCTCAGTTAGTTTGAATTGACCATGTTGGTGTTTATAGAGTGTATGGGACTGTAACCTCAGTTAGTTTGAATTGACCATGTTGGTGTTTATAGAGTGTATGGGACTATAACCTCAGTTAGTTTGAATTGACCATGTTGGTGTTTATAGAGTGTATGGGACTGTAACCTCAGTTAGATTGAATTGACCGTGTTGGTGTTTATAGAGTGTATGGGACTGTAACCTCAGTTAGTTTGAATTGACCATGTTGGTGTTTATAGAGTGAATGGGACTGTAACCTCAGTTAGTTTGAATTGACCGTGTTGGTGTTTATAGAGTGTATGGGACTGTAACCTCAGTTAGTTTGAATTGACCGTGTTGGTGTTTATAGAGTGTATGGGACTGTAACCTCAGTTAGTTTGAATTGACCATGTTGGTGTTTATAGAGTGTATGGGACTGTAACCTCAGTTAGATTGAATTGACCATGTTGGTGTTTATAGAGTGAATGGGACTGTAACCTCAGTTAGATTGAATTGACCATGTTGGTGTTTATAGAGTGTATGGGACTGTAACCTCAGTTAGTTTGAATTGACCATGTTGGTGTTTATAGAGTGAATGGGACTGTAACCTCAGTTAGTTTGAATTGACCATGTTGGTGTTTATAGAGTGTATGGGACTGTAACCTCAGTTAGTTTGAATTGACCGTGTTGGTGTTTATAGAGTGTATGGGACTGTAACCTCAGTTAGTTTGAATTGTCCATGTTGGTGTTTATAGAGTGAATGGGACTGTAACCTCAGTTAGTTTGAATTGACCGTGTTGGTGTTTATAGAGTGAATGGGACTGTAACCTCAGTTAGTTTGAATTGTCCATGTTGGTGTTTATAGAGTGTATGGGACTGTAACCTCAGTTAGTTTGAATTGACCATGTTGGTGTTTATAGAGTGTATGGGACTGTAACCTCAGTTAGATTGAATTGACCATGTTGGTGTTTATAGAGTGAATGGGACTGTAACCTCAGTTAGTTTGAATTGACCATGTTGGTATTTATAGAGTGTATGGGACTGTAACCTCAGTTAGTTTGAATTGACCATGTTGGTGTTTATAGAGTGTATGGGACTGTAACCTCAGTTAGTTTGAATTGACCATGTTGGTGTTTATAGAGTGAATGGGACTGTAACCTCAGTTAGTTTGAATTGACCATGTTGGTGTTTATAGAGTGTATGGGACTGTAACCTCAGTTAGTTTGAATTGACCATGTTGGTGTTTATAGAGTGTATGGGACTGTAACCTCAGTTAGATTGAATTGACCATGTTGGTGTTTATAAAGTGAATGGGACTGTAACCTCAGTTAGATTGAATTGACCATGTTGGTGTTTATAGAGTGTATGGGACTGTAACCTCAGTTAGTTTGAATTGACCATGTTGGTGTTTATAGAGTGTATGGGACTGTAACCTCAGTTAGTTTGAATTGACCGTGTTGGTGTTTATAGAGTGAATGGGACTGTAACCTCAGTTAGTTTGAATTGACCGTGTTGGTGTTTATAGAGTGTATGGGACTGTAACCTCAGTTAGTTTGAATTGACCATGTTGGTGTTTATAGAGTGTATGGGACTGTAACCTCAGTTAGTTTGAATTGACCATGTTGGTGTTTATAGAGTGTATGGGACTGTAACCTCAGTTAGTTTGAATTGACCATGTTGGTGTTTATAGAGTGTATGGGACTATAACCTCAGTTAGTTTGAATTGACCATGTTGGTGTTTATAGAGTGTATGGGACTGTAACCTCAGTTAGATTGAATTGACCGTGTTGGTGTTTATAGAGTGTATGGGACTGTAACCTCAGTTAGTTTGAATTGACCATGTTGGTGTTTATAGAGTGTATGGGACTGTAACCTCAGTTAGTTTGAATTGACCATGTTGGTGTTTATAGAGTGAATGGGACTGTAACCTCAGTTAGTTTGAATTGACCATGTTGGTGTTTATAGAGTGTATGGGACTGTAACCTCAGTTAGTTTGAATTGACCATGTTGGTGTTTATAGAGTGTATGGGACTGTAACCTCAGTTAGATTGAATTGACCATGTTGGTGTTTATAGAGTGAATGGGACTGTAACCTCAGTTAGATTGAATTGACCATGTTGGTGTTTATAGAGTGTATGGGACTGTAACCTCAGTTAGTTTGAATTGACCATGTTGGTGTTTATAGAGTGTATGGGACTGTAACCTCAGTTAGTTTGAATTGACCGTGTTGGTGTTTATAGAGTGAATGGGACTGTAACCTCAGTTAGTTTGAATTGACCGTGTTGGTGTTTATAGAGTGTATGGGACTGTAACCTCAGTTAGTTTGAATTGACCATGTTGGTGTTTATAGAGTGTATGGGACTGTAACCTCAGTTAGTTTGAATTGACCATGTTGGTGTTTATAGAGTGTATGGGACTGTAACCTCAGTTAGTTTGAATTGACCATGTTGGTGTTTATAGAGTGTATGGGACTATAACCTCAGTTAGTTTGAATTGACCATGTTGGTGTTTATAGAGTGTATGGGACTGTAACCTCAGTTAGATTGAATTGACCGTGTTGGTGTTTATAGAGTGTATGGGACTGTAACCTCAGTTAGTTTGAATTGACCATGTTGGTGTTTATAGAGTGAATGGGACTGTAACCTCAGTTAGTTTGAATTGACCGTGTTGGTGTTTATAGAGTGTATGGGACTGTAACCTCAGTTAGTTTGAATTGACCGTGTTGGTGTTTATAGAGTGTATGGGACTGTAACCTCAGTTAGTTTGAATTGACCGTGTTGGTGTTTATAGAGTGTATGGGACTGTAACCTCAGTTAGTTTGAATTGACCATGTTGGTGTTTATAGAGTGTATGGGACTGTAACCTCAGTTAGATTGAATTGAACATTGTTGGTGTTTATAGAGTGTATGGGACTGTAACCTCAGTTAGTTTGAATTGACCATGTTGGTATTTATAGAGTGAATGGGACTGTAGCCTCAGTTAGTTTGAATTGACCATGTTGGTGTTTATAGAGTGAATGGGACTGTAACCTCAGTTAGATTGAATTGTCCATGTTGGTATTTATAGAGTGTATGGGACTGTAACCTCAGTTAGATTGAATTGACCATGTTGGTGTTTATAGAGTGTATAGGACTGTAGCCTCAGTTAGATTGAATTGACCATGTTGGTGTTTATAGAGTGTATGGGACTGTAGCCTCAGTTAGTTTGAATTGACCATGTTGGTGTTTATAGAGTGAATGGGACTGTAACCTCAGTTAGTTTGAATTGACCATGTTGGTATTTATAGAGTGTATGGGACTGTAACCTCAGTTCGTTTGAATTGACCGTGTTGGTGTTTATAGAGTGTATGGGACTGTAACCTCAGTTAGTTTGAATTGACCATGTTGGTGTTTATAGAGTGTATGGGACTGTAACCTCAGTTAGTTTGAATTGACCGTGTTGGTGTTTATAGAGTGTATGGGGCTGTAACCTCAGTTAGTTTGAATTGACCATGTTGGTGTTTATAGAGTGTATGGGACTGTAACCTCAGTTCGTTTGAATTGACCGTGTTGGTGTTTATAGAGTGTATGGGACTGTAACCTCAGTTAGTTTGAATTGACCATGTTGGTGTTTATAGAGTGAATGGGACTGTAACCTCAGTTAGTTTGAATTGACCATGTTGGTGTTTATAGAGTGTATGGGACTGTAACCTCAGTTCGTTTGAATTGACCGTGTTGGTGTTTATAGAGTGTATGGGACTGTAACCTCAGTTAGTTTGAATTGACCATGTTGGTGTTTATAGAGTGTATGGGACTGTAACCTCAGTTAGTTTGAATTGACCGTGTTGGTGTTTATAGAGTGTATGGGACTGTAACCTCAGTTAGATTGAATTGACCGTGTTGGTGTTTATAGAGTGTATGGGACTGTAACCTCAGTTAGTTTGAATTGACCGTGTTGGTGTTTATAGAGTGTATGGGACTGTAACCTCAGTTAGTTTGAATTGACCTTGTTGGTGTTTATAGAGTGTATGGGACTGTAACCTCAGTTAGTTTGAATTGACCGTGTTGGTGTTTATAGAGTGTATGGGACTGTAACCTCAGTTAGTTTGAATTGACCATGTTGGCGTTTAAAGAGTGTATGGGACTGTAACCTCAGTTCGTTTGAATTGACCGTGTTGGTGTTTATAGAGTGTATGGGACTGTAACCTCAGTTCGTTTGAATTGACCGTGTTGGTGTTTATAGAGTGTATGGGACTGTAACCTCAGTTCGTTTGAATTGACCGTGTTGGTGTTTATAGAGTGTATGGGACTGTAACCTCAGTTAGTTTGAATTGACCATGTTGGTGTTTATAGAGTGTATGGGACTGTAACCTCAGTTAGTTTGAATTGACCATGTTGGTATTTATAGAGGGTATGGGACTGTAACCTCAGTTAGATTGAATTGACCATGTTGGTATTTATAGAGTGAATGGGACTGTAACCTCAGTTAGATTGAATTGACCATGTTGGTGTTTATAGAGTGAATGGGACTGTAACCTCAGTTAGATTGAATTGACCATGTTGGTGTTTATAGAGTGAATGGGACTGTAACCTCAGTTAGATTGAATTGACCATGTTGGTGTTTATAGAGTGTATGGGACTGTAACCTCAGTTAGATTGAATTGACCATGTTGGTATTTATAGAGTGTATGGGACTGTAACCTCATTTAGATTGAATTGACCATGTTGGTATTTATAGAGTGTATGGGACTGTAACCTCAGTTAGATTGAATTGACCATGTTGGTGTTTATAGAGTGAATGGGACTGTAACCTCAGTTAGATTGAATTGACCATGTTGGTGTTTATAGAGTGAATGGGACTGTAACCTCAGTTAGTTTGAATTGACCGTGTTGGTGTTTATAGAGTGTATGGGACTGTAACCTCAGTTAGTTTGAATTGACCGTGTTGGTGATTATAGAATGAATGGGACTGTAACCTCAGTTAGTTTGAATTGACCGTGTTGGTGTTTATAGAGTGTATGGGACTGTAACCTCAGTTAGTTTGAATTGACCGTGTTGGTGTTTATAGAGTGAATGGGACTGTAACCTCAGTTAGTTTGAATTGACCGTGTTGGTGTTTATAGAGTGTATGGGACTGTAACCTCAGTTAGTTTGAATTGACCATGTTGGTGTTTATAGAGTGTATGGGACTGTAACCTCAGTTAGTTTGAATTGACCATGTTGGTGTTTATAGAGTGTATGGGACTGTAACCTCAGTTAGTTTGAATTGACCATGTTGGTGATTATAGAGTGTATGGGACTATAACCTCAGTTAGTTTGAATTGACCATGTTGGTGTTTATAGAGTGTATGGGACTGTAACCTCAGTTAGATTGAATTGACCGTGTTGGTGTTTATAGAGTGTATGGGACTGTAACCTCAGTTAGTTTGAATTGACCATGTTGGTGTTTATAGAGTGAATGGGACTGTAACCTCAGTTAGTTTGAATTGACCGTGTTGGTGTTTATAGAGTGTATGGGACTGTAACCTCAGTTAGTTTGAATTGACCGTGTTGGTGTTTATAGAGTGTATGGGACTGTAACCTCAGTTAGTTTGAATTGACCATGTTGGTGTTTATAGAGTGTATGGGACTGTAACCTCAGTTAGATTGAATTGACCATGTTGGTGTTTATAGAGTGAATGGGACTGTAACCTCAGTTAGATTGAATTGACCATGTTGGTGTTTATAGAGTGTATGGGACTGTAACCTCAGTTAGTTTGAATTGACCATGTTGGTGTTTATAGAGTGAATGGGACTGTAACCTCAGTTAGTTTGAATTGACCATGTTGGTGTTTATAGAGTGTATGGGACTGTAACCTCAGTTAGTTTGAATTGACCGTGTTGGTGTTTATAGAGTGTATGGGACTGTAACCTCAGTTAGTTTGAATTGACCATGTTGGTGTTTATAGAGTGTATGGGACTGTAACCTCAGTTAGTTTGAATTGACCGTGTTGGTATTTATAGAGTGTATGGGACTGTAACCTCAGTTAGTTTGAATTGTCCATGTTGGTGTTTATAGAGTGTATGGGACTGTAACCTCAGTTAGTTTGAATTGACCGTGTTGGTGTTTATAGAGTGTATGGGACTGTAACCTCAGTTAGTTTGAATTGTCCATGTTGGTGTTTATAGAGTGAATGGGACTGTAACCTCAGTTAGTTTGAATTGACCGTGTTGGTGTTTATAGAGTGAATGGGACTGTAACCTCAGTTAGTTTGAATTGTCCATGTTGGTGTTTATAGAGTGTATGGGACTGTAACCTCAGTTAGTTTGAATTGACCATGTTGGTGTTTATAGAGTGTATGGGACTGTAACCTCAGTTAGATTGAATTGACCATGTTGGTGTTTATAGAGTGAATGGGACTGTAACCTCAGTTAGTTTGAATTGACCATGTTGGTATTTATAGAGTGTATGGGACTGTAACCTCAGTTAGTTTGAATTGACCATGTTGGTGTTTATAGAGTGTATGGGACTGTAACCTCAGTTAGTTTGAATTGACCATGTTGGTGTTTATAGAGTGAATGGGACTGTAACCTCAGTTAGTTTGAATTGACCATGTTGGTGTTTATAGAGTGTATGGGACTGTAACCTCAGTTAGTTTGAATTGACCATGTTGGTGTTTATAGAGTGTATGGGACTGTAACCTCAGTTAGATTGAATTGACCATGTTGGTGTTTATAGAGTGAATGGGACTGTAACCTCAGTTAGATTGAATTGACCATGTTGGTGTTTATAGAGTGTATGGGACTGTAACCTCAGTTAGTTTGAATTGACCATGTTGGTGTTTATAGAGTGTATGGGACTGTAACCTCAGTTAGTTTGAATTGACCGTGTTGGTGTTTATAGAGTGAATGGGACTGTAACCTCAGTTAGTTTGAATTGACCGTGTTGGTGTTTATAGAGTGTATGGGACTGTAACCTCAGTTAGTTTGAATTGACCATGTTGGTGTTTATAGAGTGTATGGGACTGTAACCTCAGTTAGTTTGAATTGACCATGTTGGTGTTTATAGAGTGTATGGGACTGTAACCTCAGTTAGTTTGAATTGACCATGTTGGTGTTTATAGAGTGTATGGGACTATAACCTCAGTTAGTTTGAATTGACCATGTTGGTGTTTATAGAGTGTATGGGACTGTAACCTCAGTTAGATTGAATTGACCGTGTTGGTGTTTATAGAGTGTATGGGACTGTAACCTCAGTTAGTTTGAATTGACCATGTTGGTGTTTATAGAGTGAATGGGACTGTAACCTCAGTTAGTTTGAATTGACCGTGTTGGTGTTTATAGAGTGTATGGGACTGTAACCTCAGTTAGTTTGAATTGACCGTGTTGGTGTTTATAGAGTGTATGGGACTGTAACCTCAGTTAGTTTGAATTGACCATGTTGGTGTTTATAGAGTGTATGGGACTGTAACCTCAGTTAGATTGAATTGACCATGTTGGTGTTTATAGAGTGAATGGGACTGTAACCTCAGTTAGATTGAATTGACCATGTTGGTGTTTATAGAGTGTATGGGACTGTAACCTCAGTTAGTTTGAATTGACCATGTTGGTGTTTATAGAGTGAATGGGACTGTAACCTCAGTTAGTTTGAATTGACCATGTTGGTGTTTATAGAGTGTATGGGACTGTAACCTCAGTTAGTTTGAATTGACCGTGTTGGTGTTTATAGAGTGTATGGGACTGTAACCTCAGTTAGTTTGAATTGACCATGTTGGTGTTTATAGAGTGTATGGGACTGTAACCTCAGTTAGTTTGAATTGACCGTGTTGGTATTTATAGAGTGTATGGGACTGTAACCTCAGTTAGTTTGAATTGTCCATGTTGGTGTTTATAGAGTGTATGGGACTGTAACCTCAGTTAGTTTGAATTGACCGTGTTGGTGTTTATAGAGTGTATGGGACTGTAACCTCAGTTAGTTTGAATTGTCCATGTTGGTGTTTATAGAGTGAATGGGACTGTAACCTCAGTTAGTTTGAATTGACCGTGTTGGTGTTTATAGAGTGAATGGGACTGTAACCTCAGTTAGTTTGAATTGTCCATGTTGGTGTTTATAGAGTGTATGGGACTGTAACCTCAGTTAGTTTGAATTGACCATGTTGGTGTTTATAGAGTGTATGGGACTGTAACCTCAGTTAGATTGAATTGACCATGTTGGTGTTTATAGAGTGAATGGGACTGTAACCTCAGTTAGTTTGAATTGACCATGTTGGTATTTATAGAGTGTATGGGACTGTAACCTCAGTTAGTTTGAATTGACCATGTTGGTGTTTATAGAGTGTATGGGACTGTAACCTCAGTTAGTTTGAATTGACCATGTTGGTGTTTATAGAGTGAATGGGACTGTAACCTCAGTTAGTTTGAATTGACCATGTTGGTGTTTATAGAGTGTATGGGACTGTAACCTCAGTTAGTTTGAATTGACCATGTTGGTGTTTATAGAGTGTATGGGACTGTAACCTCAGTTAGATTGAATTGACCATGTTGGTGTTTAAAGAGTGTATGGGACTGTAACCTCAGTTCGTTTGAATTGACCGTGTTGGTGTTTATAGAGTGTATGGGACTGTAACCTCAGTTCGTTTGAATTGACCGTGTTGGTGTTTATAGAGTGTATGGGACTGTAACCTCAGTTAGTTTGAATTGACCATGTTGGTGTTTATAGAGTGTATGGGACTGTAACCTCAGTTAGTTTGAATTGACCATGTTGGTGTTTATAGAGTGAATGGGACTGTAACCTCAGTTAGTTTGAATTGACCATGTTGGTGTTTATAGAGTGTATGGGACTGTAACCTCAGTTAGTTTGAATTGACCATGTTGGTGTTTATAGAGTGTATGGGACTGTAACCTCAGTTAGATTGAATTGACCATGTTGGTGTTTAAAGAGTGTATGGGACTGTAACCTCAGTTCGTTTGAATTGACCGTGTTGGTGTTTATAGAGTGTATGGGACTGTAACCTCAGTTCGTTTGAATTGACCGTGTTGGTGTTTATAGAGTGTATGGGACTGTAACCTCAGTTAGTTTGAATTGACCATGTTGGTGTTTATAGAGTGTATGGGACTGTAACCTCAGTTAGTTTGAATTGACCATGTTGGTATTTATAGAGGGTATGGGACTGTAACCTCAGTTAGATTGAATTGACCATGTTGGTGTTTATAGAGTGAATGGGACTGTAACCTCAGTTAGATTGAATTGACCATGTTGGTGTTTATAGAGTGAATGGGACTGTAACCTCAGTTAGATTGAATTGACCATGTTGGTATTTATAGAGTGTATGGGACTGTAACCTCATTTAGATTGAATTGACCATGTTGGTATTTATAGAGTGTATGGGACTGTAACCTCAGTTAGATTGAATTGACCATGTTGGTGTTTATAGAGTGAATGGGACTGTAACCTCAGTTAGATTGAATTGACCATGTTGGTGTTTATAGAGTGAATGGGACTGTAACCTCAGTTAGTTTGAATTGACCGTGTTGGTGTTTATAGAGTGTATGGGACTGTAACCTCAGTTAGTTTGAATTGACCGTGTTGGTGATTATAGAATGAATGGGACTGTAACCTCAGTTAGTTTGAATTGACCGTGTTGGTGTTTATAGAGTGTATGGGACTGTAACCTCAGTTAGTTTGAATTGACCGTGTTGGTGTTTATAGAGTGAATGGGACTGTAACCTCAGTTAGTTTGAATTGACCGTGTTGGTGTTTATAGAGTGTATGGGACTGTAACCTCAGTTAGTTTGAATTGACCATGTTGGTGTTTATAGAGTGTATGGGACTGTAACCTCAGTTAGTTTGAATTGACCATGTTGGTGTTTATAGAGTGTATGGGACTGTAACCTCAGTTAGTTTGAATTGACCATGTTGGTGTTTATAGAGTGTATGGGACTATAACCTCAGTTAGTTTGAATTGACCATGTTGGTGTTTATAGAGTGTATGGGACTGTAACCTCAGTTAGATTGAATTGACCGTGTTGGTGTTTATAGAGTGTATGGGACTGTAACCTCAGTTAGTTTGAATTGACCATGTTGGTGTTTATAGAGTGAATGGGACTGTAACCTCAGTTAGTTTGAATTGACCGTGTTGGTGTTTATAGAGTGTATGGGACTGTAACCTCAGTTAGTTTGAATTGACCGTGTTGGTGTTTATAGAGTGTATGGGACTGTAACCTCAGTTAGTTTGAATTGACCATGTTGGTGTTTATAGAGTGTATGGGACTGTAACCTCAGTTAGATTGAATTGACCATGTTGGTGTTTATAGAGTGAATGGGACTGTAACCTCAGTTAGATTGAATTGACCATGTTGGTGTTTATAGAGTGTATGGGACTGTAACCTCAGTTAGTTTGAATTGACCATGTTGGTGTTTATAGAGTGAATGGGACTGTAACCTCAGTTAGTTTGAATTGACCATGTTGGTGTTTATAGAGTGTATGGGACTGTAACCTCAGTTAGTTTGAATTGACCGTGTTGGTGTTTATAGAGTGTATGGGACTGTAACCTCAGTTAGTTTGAATTGACCATGTTGGTGTTTATAGAGTGTATGGGACTGTAACCTCAGTTAGTTTGAATTGACCGTGTTGGTATTTATAGAGTGTATGGGACTGTAACCTCAGTTAGTTTGAATTGTCCATGTTGGTGTTTATAGAGTGTATGGGACTGTAACCTCAGTTAGTTTGAATTGACCGTGTTGGTGTTTATAGAGTGTATGGGACTGTAACCTCAGTTAGTTTGAATTGTCCATGTTGGTGTTTATAGAGTGAATGGGACTGTAACCTCAGTTAGTTTGAATTGACCGTGTTGGTGTTTATAGAGTGAATGGGACTGTAACCTCAGTTAGTTTGAATTGTCCATGTTGGTGTTTATAGAGTGTATGGGACTGTAACCTCAGTTAGTTTGAATTGACCATGTTGGTGTTTATAGAGTGTATGGGACTGTAACCTCAGTTAGATTGAATTGACCATGTTGGTGTTTATAGAGTGAATGGGACTGTAACCTCAGTTAGTTTGAATTGACCATGTTGGTATTTATAGAGTGTATGGGACTGTAACCTCAGTTAGTTTGAATTGACCATGTTGGTGTTTATAGAGTGTATGGGACTGTAACCTCAGTTAGTTTGAATTGACCATGTTGGTGTTTATAGAGTGAATGGGACTGTAACCTCAGTTAGTTTGAATTGACCATGTTGGTGTTTATAGAGTGTATGGGACTGTAACCTCAGTTAGTTTGAATTGACCATGTTGGTGTTTATAGAGTGTATGGGACTGTAACCTCAGTTAGATTGAATTGACCATGTTGGTGTTTATAGAGTGAATGGGACTGTAACCTCAGTTAGATTGAATTGACCATGTTGGTGTTTATAGAGTGTATGGGACTGTAACCTCAGTTAGTTTGAATTGACCATGTTGGTGTTTATAGAGTGTATGGGACTGTAACCTCAGTTAGTTTGAATTGACCATGTTGGTGTTTATAGAGTGTATGGGACTGTAACCTCAGTTAGTTTGAATTGACCGTGTTGGTGTTTATAGAGTGTATGGGACTGTAACCTCAGTTAGTTTGAATTGACCATGTTGGTGTTTATAGAGTGTATGGGACTGTAACCTCAGTTAGTTTGAATTGTCCATGTTGGTGTTTATAGAGTGAATGGGACTGTAACCTCAGTTAGTTTGAATTGACCGTGTTGGTGTTTATAGAGTGAATGGGACTGTAACCTCAGTTAGTTTGAATTGTCCATGTTGGTGTTTATAGAGTGTATGGGACTGTAACCTCAGTTAGTTTGAATTGACCATGTTGGTGTTTATAGAGTGAATGGGACTGTAACCTCAGTTAGATTGAATTGACCATGTTGGTATTTATAGAGTGTATGGGACTGTAACCTCAGTTAGTTTGAATTGACCATGTTGGTGTTTATAGAGTGTATGGGACTGTAACCTCAGTTAGTTTGAATTGACCATGTTGGTGTTTATAGAGTGTATGGGACTGTAACCTCAGTTAGTTTGAATTGACCGTGTTGGTGTTTATAGAGTGTATGGGACTGTAACCTCAGTTAGTTTGAATTGACCTTGTTGGTGTTTATAGAGTGTATGGGACTGTAACCTCAGTTAGTTTGAATTGACCATGTTGGTGTTTATAGAGTGAATGGGACTGTAACCTCAGTTAGTTTGAATTGACCGTGTTGGTGTTTATAGAGTGTATGGGACTGTAACCTCAGTTAGTTTGAATTGACCGTGTTGGTGTTTATAGAGTGTATGGGACTGTAACCTCAGTTCGTTTGAATTGACCATGTTGGTGTTTATAGAGTGAATGGGACTGTAACCTCAGTTAGATTGAATTGACCATGTTGGTGTTTATAGAGTGTATGGGACTGTAACCTCAGTTAGTTTGAATTGACCGTGTTGGTGTTTATAGAGTGTATGGGACTGTAACCTCAGTTAGTTTGAATTGACCGTGTTGGTGTTTATAGAGTGTATGGGACTGTAACCTCAGTTAGTTTGAATTGACCATGTTGGTGTTTATAGAGTGTATGGGACTGTAACCTCAGTTCGTTTGAATTGACCATGTTGGTGTTTATAGAGTGTATGGGACTGTAACCTCAGTTAGTTTGAATTGACCATGTTGGTGTTTATAGAGTGTATGGGACTGTAACCTCAGTTAGTTTGAATTGACCATGTTGGTGTTTATAGAGTGTATGGGACTGTAACCTCAGTTAGATTGAATTGACCATGTTGGTGTTTATAGAGTGTATGGGACTGTAACCTCAGTTAGTTAGAATTGACCATGTTGGTGTTTATAGAGTGAATGGGACTGTAACCTCAGTTAGTTTGAATTGACCATGTTGGTGTTTATAGAGTGTATGGGACTGTAACCTCAGTTAGTTTGAATTGACCATGTTGGTGTTTATAGAGTGTATGGGACTGTAACCTCAGTTAGTTTGAATTGACCATGTTGGTGTTTATAGAGTGTATGGGACTGGAGCCTTCCTTACCCTGATCATGTTCATCTGAATGCTGTCCTGGAAGAAGGCCCAGACCTGAGGGCCCACCTCCTCCCATGCCCGACCCATGGTCCTCAGCCTCTCCAGCTCCTCAAATGTGGTGTTGGCCTAGAGGGGACACACACACACACACACACATATCAGCACACACACATACTCACGTACGCTCAGACAGCATGCATATATTTCTGTATGAACACCCACACATACACACATAGACACACACACTCACACACACTACACATGCACAAGAATACACACACACTGTTTCTAATTTCTAGTTGCATACCAATCACACATTATATTGCCTGTGAAAATAACCAAAGATATAGCTTATGATTTAGCATACTCTACAGTGTGTATAGCCTGTCCTACAATGTTCTGTGGTACACACATACCAAGGTAGGCTGAGTGTTTCATTTACATGAATGCGTGTGATAAAATCATGGAAAAGGGTGGAAAAGCAACACCCAATTAAACACCTTCCTCTTGTGTCTCAGATCTCTGCTGACAAAGGGACAATGAGGGACAATGAGGTTGGTGACAATTGGCCGAATGCATTCAGCTTGGCTACCGATTCACCCTGTTCCCACAGGATCCCACAGACAGAAGACTGAAGGATCAAACAACAAATTGAGACTGGATGGAGAATTCTGCAAAAATATCCTCAGTGTACAACGTAAAACACCAAATAATGCATGCAGAGCAGAATTAGGCTGATACCCGCTAATTATCAAAATCTAGAAAAGAGCTGTTAAATTCTACAACCACCTAAAAGGGGTGGCAGTTAGCTTAGTGGTTAGAGCGTTGGGCCAGTAACCAAAAGGTTGCTAGAGTGAATCCCCAAGCTGACAAGGTAAAAATCTGTCGTTCTGCCCCTGAACAAGGCAGTTAAGCCACTATTCCTAGGCCGTCATTGTAAATAAGAATTTGTTCTTAACTGACTTGCCTAGTTAAATAAAGGATAAATACAATTTGAAAAAAGGAAGCAATTCCCAATCCATCCATAACAAAGCCATCACCTACAGAGAGATTAACCTGGGGCTCTGTTCACAAACACAAACAGACCCCACACAGCCCCAGGACAGCAACACAATTAGACCCAACCAAATCATGAGAAAAGAAAAAGATAATTACTTGACACATTGGAAAGAATTAACAAAAAAACGGAGCAAACTAAAATTCTACTTGGCCCTAAACAGAGATTACAGAGTGGCAGAATACTATGTACAGACAAAGTGAGCATAGCCTTGCTATTGAGAAAGGCCGCTGTAGGGAGACATGGCTCTCAAGAGAAGGCAGGCTTCTTGAGCTGCACTTCCTAACCTCCTGCCAAAAGCATGACCATATTAGTGACACATATTTCCCTCAGAATACACAGATCCTCAAAGAATTTGAAAACAAACCCAATTTTGATAAACTCCCATATCTATTGGGTGTTATACAACAGGTGGGTTTAATCCTGAATGCTGATTGGTTAAAAGCGCATTCCAGCCGGTGTCTATTCCACAAATTACCACCGGCTAAATCTATGACGTTAAAATGCCTATTTACTCTGTTCCATCGATTTGGCAATCCACTGTCTCATCTGCCCAGGCAGGGAAGTTATAAACTTGATCTCCACCATAAAAAGCATCTAGACATTATCACATTTATTTTCGTCTAACATTCAGTTTTCAACAGCGGACATTTGTATAAACCTTACTGTCTGTCTCTCCGACATATTTAACATTATTTCAATGTTCAAATTCGATCTCCAACTGTTCCATATTAATGAACGTGTAGGGGATGGGAGTCGGGACGAGAGAGAGAGGCAGGCAGCCAGTCAAAATCATGAATCAGCTGGCATCATTTTCATGGATATATACAAAGAAATGCAAAACGAAACGAAGTGCAGATATTTTCCTTCTTTCCAGCTTCAGTTTGAAGTGTTTGTGTGTTAGCTGTGTTGTTGGCTAGCTCCTCTGAACAACAGTGTCCTAACGAGAAAACACATTTTCTATGCCAGGCGAAATCGTGCCTCATTAGCTCACTGTTATGGATGTATCCAAATAAATGTCACTAGAAAACAGTTTAAACAAATGCAGCTACTGTTATTCTGTCTGCACTGTTTGAAGTTAGCCGTAGTTGGCTAGCTGGCAAGCAAGGGATAAGAACGTTACCAGCCAGTATGGCGATGGAACATTTAGAACGAACGACTGGGTCGCGTCCATAGATACAGAACAAAAAGACTGAACGACTGGGTCACGTCTCTGGCAACCGAACCAAAAGAACGAGCGACCAGCCAGCTTGGGTAGCAACCCTAGATTTGTTTCGGGACTATATCTTGTGGAAGGATGAAATAGTATGAATAAATTAATCAAATAACATTTTTAATGAACATCTGTCAATCATTATTTGAATATTTTGGTAAGCCGTTGTATAGAAGTGATAATGCCTGAGAAGCCGGTGTTTGGAGGATATATCGACTTTGTCTCGGACCTAACAACACCTATGCCAATATATCCTCCAAACACCGGCTTCTCAGGCATTATCACTTAAAATTACCACAGTGTGCAATCACAGCAGCAAGATTTGTGACCTGTTTGCCACAAGAAAAGGGCAACCAGTGAAGAACAAACACCATTGTAAATACAACCCATATTTATGATTATGTATTTTCTTTTTTGTACTTCATGCATGACATTTATAACATGACATTTGAAATGTCTTTATTCTTTTGGAACTCATGTAATGTTTACTGTTAATTTTTGTTTATTTCACTTTTGTTTATTATCTACTTCACTTGCTTTGGCAATGTTAACATATGTTTCCCATGCCGATAAAGCCCTTAAATTGAAAGAGAGAGAGAAAGAGAGAGAGAGAGAGCGCGAGAGAGAGAGAGAGAGGGGGGGGATATATGATCACTAATTGCTCATAGCTTCACTATGTTTCCTAAAAGAAGTGACGCGCCGACCGGGAGACTTTTCACCATCACTCTAAAGCCCTTGTTATTTTGTTGTTTCTACAAAGTCATTTCCAAAGATTATTATTTATTTAATGTTACTAATGATTCATTACTAGTGAATCTAGTGAGAGAAAAACAACAACCTGTCCCTCATTTTAAGGTCAACCTATTCCTTTTTAAATATATATTTTTTAAAGAGACATTGAACATCTAATAGAAAAATCTCAGTGTAAAAGCAGGTGAGCTGGTTCAACTCTTTTTGGCCATTTTCTGGTGTTTTGTGGTGGAGAACTGAGCGGGTCGGGCATAACACATCAACCCTGTTACCCATAGAGGGTCAGGTTAGAAATGTTTTAATAAATATTTTTGTTGTGAAGCTTGTACTCAATTGCCCCTCCCTGTTGCACACAACACACTTCCATTCCCCCTGTCACAAGGGGCCGCATGGCTGGTTTAGTCGTCAAACCTGTTACGGTAAACACCGTTTTTATTTTGGGCACATAATAAGCACTTACTATAGACCTTTTCTTAACCTCTTGAGATGGGAAAAAGTGTTTTTTTATTAAGTTGAGCATGTCCTCTTTATGACAGAATTTTGAGGCGAAATAAAACGTTTTGCCCCCCCCCCCCCCCCCTACCACCACCAAGTTACACTACTCAAAAGGGGTCAGTTCAAGGAGGGGGTCATCAAGTCTGGAGGAGGAAGGGATGGAGAAATGAGGGAGAATGTTTTGGTATGTGCAGTAGACTGATGTCTTAACCCGTAGTTCCCTTCCCTTCCACGCAATTAACATCCAGATCTGAGGGAAATGGAAGACAAAGAGGGCACTAAAGGTCGGGGGAGAGGAAGCTGGTGTGTGTGTGTCAATGTGTGTGTGCGCGCGTGTGAGTGTGACCCTCACAATGTCAGGCTCTGCTTACATGACAAGAGGAGGAGAATACAAGGCAACAGAGTGTGTCACGGTTACTATGTGTAGTAGACGATACAGATGTGTGCTCCTATTGTGATACACCCAGCCGTGACTGCTAGGCCCTACAGGCTTCTTACAGACATGTCTATACAGCTACGCTCTACAGAGCGCCAAGCACTGATTCCCAAATTCCTAAATACTGCCGTGTGTTCAGAACAAAGACTACTGTTTAACAAGTCTGCCACCATCTATTGAACAATCTGCAATGGATGTTCATGTTTCTAACACTTCTGTCTGCTGATTAACTCACCTGGTTTCCCAAGTCTAAAATGATTCATTGACTAAATCCAGCAGACTCTGCTATAATATGGTGTGAATCATCCCTAGTCTACCACATGCATTCGCTGTATGTAGCTCCCATACGTTTCTGATGATCTTTCTGACGGCTGGGGAGTCGGGTGCGTAGAGGATCTTCCCCATCAGCATGGGCTTGACAGAGCTCCACATGATCCTGGTGATGGGATTGGACTCTAGCTCCTTCATCAGATCATTACAGAACGGAGCTGGGGAATAAGACAGTACAGAACGTTTGTAGAACCTTAGAGAGGATTGAGAGAACCTATAACACACTGTGATAGGGTTAAACTCCAACTCCTGCATCAGATCAGAACAGACTTTGGGATAAGACAGGAGAGAACGATAAAGACTCTCAGGTCAAGCAATACTCTTTTTTTGATCTCAAGAGACAAGTAAAGCAGACTAAACGATCTGTCCCATAATACCACTGAATTTTCGACTGAATTTATACGGAAAATACAATGCCTTTCCTGCTCCCAATCAGCTGCTATATTTGGCGTAGTCGGCAGAGGAGGGGAGCTGTTGGTTCCCAACCAGCCACATACTAAAAATAGCTACTGTATTAGTGACAGAATGCTGACCCACTGGCGGTGTGACTGTAGGTGTACTGTCTCTGCCTCTATCTGTCTCTTCACTAAAATGAAACTGGCTACTATCTTAGTGGCTCATTACTGTATTAGTACTCACTGGCGGTGTGGTCGTAGGTGTACTGTCCCTGTCCTCCCCGGGTGCTATCGTTGATCCCCATGAAGGCCTTGTAGTTGTTGTCCTCATACCAGTTGAAGGAGGCCACCCGAGAGAAGGCCCCCTCCATGTAGCCACACACCAGGCTGGACACAGCCCCCATCAGCTGGCTGAAAGATGGGGGCGAGCCCCCCTGGGACTGGAGCAGGGGGGACATCACCTCCACCAGTGCTTTGGAACTGCTCCTCTCTGACAACTGGGGGGTGAGGTAGGGGAGGGTGTTGTTATTTAGAAACTGTATGAAAATTATGACTCTGAATCAAGTATGACATGGCTATATAATGTGACCAAATAGAAGGATATGTGCAGCCATATTAGGTTCTTTAGGTTATCTGTCAACAAAGTGTTCCCTCTAAATGGATCACAACAAACTAAAGAGATTCCAAAGGGAGGAGGGGTGGGTTGTAGGGGGGGAGAAGGGATTGTCCAGTGTAGGTCCCTGAGGGCCCATTAGAACCAGGGGAGGTGTTGAGAGTGTGTACTACAGTGCTCCTGACAACCACTGTTAACAAACAGCCCCAGTAATGGGACAGCACCACAGTGTTTACATAGAAACCACAGTAATGGGACAGCACCACAGTGTTTACATAGAAACCACAGTAATGGGACAGCACCACAGTGTTTACATAGAAACCTCAGTTATGGGACAGCACCACAGTGTTTACATAGAAACCACAGTAATGGGACAGCACCACAGTGTTTACATAGAAACCACAGTAATGGGACAGCACCACAGTGTTTACATAGAAACCACAGTAATGGGACAGCACCACAGTGTTTACATAGAAACCACAGTAATGGGACAGCACCACAGTGTTTACATAGAAACCTCAGTAATGGGACAGCACCACAGTGTTTACATAGAAACCTCAGTAATGGGACAGCACCACAGTGTTTACATAGAAACCACAGTAATGGGACAGAACCACAGTGTTTACATAGAAACCTCAGTAATGGGACAGCACCACAGTGTTTACATAGAAACCACAGTAATGGGACAGAACCACAGTGTTTACATAGAAACCACATTAATGGAACAGAACCACAGTGTTTACATATAAACCACAGCAATTGGACAACACCACAATGCTTACATAGAAACCACAGCAATTGGACAGCACCACAGTGTTTACATAGAAACAACAGCAATGATACAGCACCACAATGTTTACATAGAAACCACAAAGAAAATGTCAGAGAAGATTGATTGAATTCCACTCCTTTGAAGATACATTGGAAGACACATACTGTAACTAACACCACTTCTAGACTGAACAGAAACAGAGAAAAGGAGTGTTTATGTTCTAGCCAACAGAGCAGTGGGATTTCTGAGGCAGAGTTTCCACTCAGCTGGCTGGCCTATCTACTGTACAGCTACAGTGTTCGGTTTATGGAACAAGACAAAAATGGAACTTGGAAAATGACCGACTGGCGTCACGTCTTTTGTCACCGGGCGGCAGACAAGAATCCAGACGGCCCCACCAACAGGATGTCACCTCTGCAGAATGTCTTCTTGCGCCCTCCCCCCGCCTCCCTCTCCCTGCAATCACCACTTCCCCTGGGGTCATCCACCTGACCCGTCAACCTTTGACATTTGTCTGAGGCCCTCACCTGTGCTATAACCCTCACTTACAGCTGTCCGGACAGATTACCTGTTGATTTATCTGTGTCTGCATCCCAAATGGCACCCTAATCCGTAAAAAGCTTTGTGATTCACGTCCGTAAATGATAAGCGCTCTACAAATGTAATTATTATTATTATTGCTTTTGACTATTGCCCATAGGACTCTGGTCAAAAGTAGGGGTTAGGGTGTCACTTGGGACACAGCCTGTGAATGGGGCTCCATGTTGAGACTAAAGGGTTATTAGGGCTGGATTTAGCCTTCCTCATACGCACTCATGATATCCCTGCTGTCTGTGTTTGCGTAAAGAACTGAGCAGGGAGGAAGCAGTGGTTTCCTGAGGGATAGAAATATAGTGGTGTGTGAACTTTGGGATGGATGATGGATCTAACGGTAGTAGGGTTGACCTCTGGTAGTTTTACAGGCGGCGGAGAGAATTGTGTGTGTGCGCGCGTGTGTGCCTACCTCTCGCAGCTTTTCGGAGGTGGCAGAGAGTACTCTGGCCCAGAAGTGTAGGTCGACACCGTTGGAGTGGTTATCCAACACCCGGGGAAGCTGGAAGGAGGAAAAGAGCTGTCAAAATGACTGTCACGTCCTTACCAACAGTGGCGATGCGTCATTCAGGGCAGGTGGATGATGCCTGTTTTGAGCCCTACCTGTAGCAAAAGAAAATACAATATTATTTTATACTTTTTTTGGTGCCTGTTTGGCATGTTATTTTGGCATTAATACGAGTCACATATCAGTTTGCAAACAATGTTAAATAAATAAATCATTGAGTTAATAAAGCAGGATACAAACATGGTCTCATTTCTGCTTTCTTGAGTAAGGCAGCTCCAAAATGCAGGTGTTTCAGCCTAGCTCAGTGCTTTCTGTGGTGGTGGGGCAGCCAGAGGAAAATACGGACCGTATGGAGTTGGCAGTGTTCTCTAGTTGCACCGTGATTGGCTCAGTGTTCTGTCACTCATGGGGACACTGCAAAATCTACGCGTAGAGCTGGAAAATTCAAGCCCCTTGGGTGCTGCCATAGACTTACATTAGAAGTTCCCATTCAAAAAGGCTCAAGGTCATTGGCCACATAAAATGACGTCAAATCACGTTATATCTACCGTAGCTTTGATTGGATTGGATCATGTCAACATCATACTTTCAAAATCTTAGTTACTGTAGCAAGCAGTCATGCTTATGCATCAAGTCAGCAATCTACTGGCAAATCCGTTTTAATCCTTGTCATATGAAGAGAAAAAACATTACACAAAAAGTTGGAAATCGCAAATTCAACAATGAGTGCTAAGGCGCCACTGTAGCCCTGGGTTCGATCTCAGGCTGTGTCACAGCCGGCTGTGACCGGGAGACCCATGAGGCGGCGCACAATTAGCCCAGCGTCGTCCGGTTTAGGGGAGGGTTTGGTCCAGTGTCGTCCGGGTTAGGGGAGGGTTTGGCCCAGCGTCGTCCGGGTTAGGGAAGGGTTTGGTCCAGCGTCGTCCGGGTTAGGGGAGGGTTTGGCCCAGCGTCGTCCGGGTTAGGGGAGGGTTTGGCCCAGCGTCGTCCGGGTTAGGGGAGGGTTTGGCCCAGCGTCGTCCGGGTTAGGGGAGGGTTTGGCTGGCCGGGAGGTCCTTGTCCCATCGTGCTCTAGCGACTCCTTGTGGTGGGCCGGGCATCAGCAAGTTGTCTTCTGTCGTCAGTTCGACAGTGTTTCCTCCGACACATTGGTGCGTCTGGCTTCCAGGTTAAGCGAGCAGTGTGTCAAGAAGCAGTGCGGCTTGGCTCTCGACCTTCGTCGAGTCCGTAAGGGAGTTGCAGCGATGGGACAAGATTGTAACCACCAATTGGATATCACGAAAAATGTCCAGAAAAGTTTGAATACATTGGGCATGCTGTCAACGCAGCATGACTGCTGCCTCATTCAAAACAACTGGAAACTCGGAACTGGGAAATCTCAGACTTCAGTGAGTTCAAGACAACTGGGCTCTTGGATAAAACTAGCTCTGACTGGGAAAATACAAAAAAATAATTTTGAACGGTCATCCAACTCGGAATTCCAAGTCAGGATTTCAGGCCTCTTTCTAGAAGCCACAAGAAGGACCGCCGCACCGCCTTCCTGATCAAGTGAGCACAGCACAATGTATTCTATGCTGCTGCATAAATTATGTAATATGCCAGGGAGATATGTATACTGTAGCTAAGAAAGCAATACTAAGTGTATGATGTGTAGTAAGCTGTTAGTAGTCCATGTGCCTCACCCTAATAATTTGGTCCCTGTCCTGCCTCATAACGTAGCCTACTGGTCTGACTTGGTCAATCAATCAAATGTATTTATGAAGCCCTTTTACATCAGCCGATGTCACAAAGTGCTGTACAGAAATCCAGCCTAAAACCCCATACAGCAAGCAATGCAGATGTAGAAGCATGGTGGTGCACATGTAGCATATAACCTGTTTAAGAGAAATCGAATTGCCTCTAATCCACTCGTCCTTCCCTTATGCCCACATAGGAACAGAGAATGCACCAAATCTGCTGAACAGTGCATTGTTGTCATCTTCTGTATCCTAAACTACAGTATGTCCAGTAACTGTTTCTTCCAGGGACTATTTCAGATGGGGAAACTTCTAAGTAGCTCACAACACAATGGGCTAGAGGTCAGGAAATCGTGAACGGTAGCGACGCACAACTCCAAAATAAGACGTCCTTCCTCTCTGACATTCCTCACTATCTCGTGAGATCTAATGGGCTTGTTTCAAAGAAGCGACACATACACACACACACACACACACACACACACACACACACACACACACACACACACACACACACACACACACACACACACACACACACACACACAGCCCTATTGGGGCCAACAGTGTGTGTGGACGTGACCATGGGACCATAAACACAGGTGATTATAGAAAAGCTCCCTTAGGTTTAGTCTGGAAGGGAGGCATGGCATCTATAATCTCATTATTGAAAGAGGTCAAGTCCCAAAACCTGATATACTCTGCTAAAACTGGTCTTGAGCAGTCTGTGGGCATTCAACTCACTGTATGTTGCCTCAATCTATCTCAACCATATAGCCAATGCAGAGGGAAAGTAGATGACAGGTACAGTATATATTAGGTGAAGTACTGTAACCATAGATGCACAGATACTTTAATGTTACTGCAGCTCCACTATGAATTATACTTCAGTTTCATTACACAGTAGTGGATTGTTGTTTTCCCGTTTAATTTTGTCAGTAGTGATTTGTCACCTTGGGAAATTCAATGGTCTGTATCTAGGCAGTACAACGTTAGAGGAAATGTGTACTGATGACTTACAACATACACATTGTTTTAAGCCATGCAATTCCATCATGACTCACGCCAACTCCCCCCAACTGGTGCCAACTCTCCTCAACTCACCCTAACTGGTGCCAACTCTCCTCAACTCACCCTAACTGGTAACAACTCTCTCCAACTTATGTCCATCAGCTCATGCTGTGGGTGTTGGCAGAGGGTTGGAACAGCCAATAGTAGTCCCCAGTGACCCACGCCGGCCAATCTTTGTTGGTAAGTAAATAAACAAGATGGCAGCGTCCCAAATGTGACAGATATTCAGTGTCACAGACCACAAGGGTCCATTCAAAAGAGAGACATTTACGCAAATACTACTGTATGATAATACAGATTGAGGACTTCATGTGGATATACGATGAAGGCATACATAGGCTGCATTTAAACAGGCAGCCCATTTCTGATATTTTTTCTCACTAATTGGTCTTTTGAACAATTAGATTAGCTCTGAAAAAGATCTAATGTGATTGTTCAAAAGACCAATTAGTGGAAAAAGATCAGAATTGGGCTGCCTGTGTAAACGCAGCCATAGTGCGTTTTCCCATATTTGGACAATATGGAAATTGTTCATTCAAAATCCAGGATAGAGTCCAGGACCTTGGTTTGCAAGGCTACAGTATGTGATGCATAGCAGACAGGTCAGACAAGAGGCAGAAGGGGACACATTGAGATTGACAGACCTGACGGAAGAGTTTAAAGAAGTCCACGTTGGCGTAGAGCCTGTCCTCTATGGTCTGTAGTCTCTGTGGTGTGAGGGCACAAATGCTGCTGTGCACCCTGTACAGCCCCCTGCGGCTGGGGAAGATGATGAACTGCTCCAGCAGGGTCTGACTGCAGGCAATGTCCTTCAGGTGGAAGTCAGGGACGCCAAACACAAACTGAGGGGCAGAGGTCAAGGGTCACAGAGGGAGGGGGTTTGTAACATTGAGCAAAACTCATCGGTGAAGAGAAGGCCACTTTTTCAGGAAGTAGTAAGCCTATATACATGCACGCATGTGGACACACACGCGCACACACACACACACAGCCTTTAGCCAGTCCCATTTAATTTTAGGTTCTGTATTCCTTTCTTTGTGTATGTGTTTTCTGTGTGAACAAAGACCTAGTGATGATTCACCCCCCACTGCATAGCCCTTTGATCCAGGGCTGGTGTTGTCGCTTACTGGGGGAAGAAAGAGCTCCCTTTGGGGGAAGAGAAGGTATGCAGGAGCCACAGGCCACCAGACAAAGCCCACAGCACAACCCAGTGTAATGACATCAGTATCCCAATAGCCCTCTTGACCACTGCTTTCAAATGGAGATCCTGTCCTGAGCTTTCATAGAAACACACTGTCTTTCACAGGGTTGCGATTCAGCCAGCACTGTTGGATTATTCAGCCAGCACGGCTAGCCCCCAGGAAAATGTGCTGGCTGGATAAATCCTTAGCTAATAATCTGATGGGATACTCAGGGTGATGGAGTGTTACAGCTGTCTAAGTGGGGACAGAACACACACACACACACAGTAGGTCCACTAAGGCATAGTCTGACCTGCTCAGGCCTGATCTGGGCATTGACCAGCTCATTGACCACAAACTCTGACAGAGGAACATCCCTTAGGAGAAAGGACGTCAGGGTTTCATCATCCTTCAGAATGTCCTCTACCTTCAGCCCTCGACCTGGAGAGAGAGAGAGAAAGAAAGAAAGAGAGAGCAAGAGCGAGATAAAGAGAGCGAGAGAGCGAGAGAGCGAGAGAGAGAGAGAGAGAGAGTGAGAGAGAGAGCGAGAGAGAGAGAGAGAGTGAGAGCGAGAGAGAAAGAGAACGAGAGAGAGCGAGAGCGAGAGAGAGAGAGAGAGAGAGAGAGAGAGAGAGAGAGAAAGAAAGAAAGAAAGAAAGAAAGAAAGAAAGAAAGAAAGAAAGAAAGAAAGAAAGAAAGAAAGAAAGAGAGCGAGAGAGAAAGAGAACGAGAGAGAGCGAGAGAGAGAGAGAGAGAGAGAGAGGAATGGGAAGAGGAAAAGGAAAAGGAAGAGGGAAGAATAGTTAAAACCTCAGATAAGAGGAGAAGGAAGTACCCCTGAGATGATAATCAACGGGAAGATAGTGATATGGAACTTGACAGGTCCTCAGTGCAAATGGAAGTGGTATTTCTTTACATTGAAGACTGCCAGATTATCCTTTGAAACTTTGAGGAGACACAGAGACCAATGGAATAAGAGTGATATATCCAGACATGGTCTCAAAAGTAGAGGAAGACAAAAGTGTCCATCTCACTGTGGAATGAAGAGCTAAGTGTTGAACTCGTAGAAAAAGGGTTCCAAAAGGATTCTTTGGCTGTTCCCATAGGAGAACCCTTTCTGGTTCCAGGTAGAACCCTTTTGGGTTCCATGTAGAACCCTCTGTAGAAAGAGTTCTACATGGAACCCAAAAGTGTTCTATTTGCAACCAAAAAGGGTTATTCAAAGGGTTCTCCTATGGGGACAGCAAAATAACCCTTTAAGGTTCTAGATAGCACCTTTTTTTCTAAGAGTGTAGTTAGTAGATCCATCATAAAGGGCTGTTATCCCAGCGGAGTAGTATTTGTAGTTGTCAGATCAGATTGAGAATGTATAAGCGGTCATTAGTATGGGAATGTTAGCATTGGCTTCCAGATATAACCATGTTTATGTGTTCTGTTGGGAAGGGAAACACTTGAACTGCTTTCTGACAAAATAAACAGTGCTGCTGCTTAGGATCCTAGTTCCCACTACGGGGAAATGCCTTTCTAAAAGCCTAGCTAAGTGATGTAACCCACCTCCAGTCTACACATGTTGCAGGGGGAGAGGAATGGGAGAGATGGGATGTGTTGGGTTCATTTGTTTGGTTTGGTGAAGATGGGATACAATTTCCCCCGAGTGCTTTTGGACCAGATGATTGTATAAAACATGATCAATGACTCTCATAGTCCAAAGAAAATACACATTATTTGGTGAGGACTGCACATTGCTGTGTGAGTGTTTGTATTTCCAGTTTAGAAAAATAGTTGTCTAGTATTGAAATAACAACCAAATGTATTTGAACCCAGGCCTGTCCTGGATCTGTACTTATGAACCATAGCTTTTAAGTTGATTGGAGTTCCTCTGACCTGAGACCTGTTCTGGGCTGGTCCGCAGGGTGTCCATGAAGGTGCTCATGGTGAACAGTTCCCTCCAGAGCCGACCCAGCTGCAGGAACTCTGGGTCACTCAGAAGAAGCTCCTGGGTGTCCAAGTAGAACCGAGCCAGTCTGCATGAGGAGCAGAGCAGAGGATGGGTCACACACACACACACACACACACACACACACACACACACACACACACACACACACACACACACACACACACACACACACACACACACAAACCCCACACAAACCCCGAACCTCATTGGCGTGAGTGCAGAGCCTTGCCAAGTGCCGATGAAATGTCTTCAGTGAGAACATACTGTATTATAACATGTAACACCCTCCTTTCATCTGCCATCAAATTGTACATAAGCATGTAGTACTGCTGCTCAACCCTCTCCTATCTGGCTGGCCCATCATCACAAACAGCCCTAGACAATGACCATGGGAGTTGGCTTGACAGCACCAACAGATCTGGGACCAGCTATCACAGCCCTGCTCCTCTGCTCACATGGAATCGTTGTAGTTGGAGACGAGCCCGGGGCCCTCTCCCCTGGTGGTGTACTGGAAGCATGGGTTGTTGGCATTGCAGAAGATTCCCTGGATCCATGGAAGGATGCCAGTCGAGGGCATGGCCTTGTTGGGAAAGTGACCTGCACAACA
This sequence comes from Salvelinus alpinus, assembly GCF_045679555.1. NCBI lineage: Eukaryota > Metazoa > Chordata > Actinopteri > Salmoniformes > Salmonidae > Salvelinus > Salvelinus alpinus. Next base: position 72,911,660 of record NC_092093.1, read on the forward strand.
GTGGACAGGACAGGCGGCACTGGTCAACAGCAAAGACCGGAAGAGTTGACACAGCTCTGATCATCACGTATAGATTGGTATAACTCTAGTCACAAAATGTATTATTTTGCTCCACTATTTGACTAGAAAAGATTTGTAAACATATTGAAAATATTTTGTTCATCAGAGCTGACCATTTGCTGGTTTGTAGGGTTGTATTGTTTGTGCTTAGACTGCTGATAATGTTGGTAACGCCAGTGTTTACATTGTCAGAAGAACATGTTCTTACACTCATGTTGACGGTATAAAGGATTAGCTGTCCTCAGCCACACTAGTCCAATGAACAGAACCACTGGCCACATAATCTCCATGAAGAACCGCATCTGGGGGGAAAACAACAAACAATATACTCTTCACATTGGAAGGCAGCTGTTCATTTTGAATTCAGCTGAAAAAACATCTATCTGTATTAGAGTAGCAGAAGTGAGAGTTGATTTGTTTTGAGGGTATGCATAAATGAAGGAGTGTGGCTTTAGTTTGTTAATGAAGCACAAAGAGATCTGAATGTCCACAACACAAAGTTGACTCCCGTCGTTTGGCTTGTGTGTGTGTGTGTGTGCGCGTGTGTGTGTGTGTGTGTGTGTGTGTGTGTGTGTGTGTGTGTGTGTGTGTATGCGTGTGTGTGCTTGTTCAAATTGGGCCAAGCTTCATTAGTTTAGTTACAGTATGCAGTTGGCACGATGTGAGACGTGACCATGGGTGACTGAGCTAAACACAGCGATCTAAACATGGCAGGCCGGGCTGCTAAGCTAAGCAGGGCTCCAGACCTGTGTAACAACCTCCTGTCACCCAGCAGCCCTCAGAGGCATCATCCTCATGTGATTGTCCTCTCACGACCTTTAGGCTACTAACACGATGACAGGTCTGAGACGCTATCCAGAACCAGTCAATAACAGGGTGGATCTATTTTCTATTTAGATAAGGTGGCAATCTCAATACGTAGATTTTAAATCCTACATGTCTGTTCCGTTTTAGCACGGTGGCCCTAAGGGCAAAAGTAGCTTTTAGAATTCAGTGACACACAAAGCATGTGCTTGCAAATAATTTCACAGAAGGTGATGGAAATGTCTTCAAAACGAAAAAGGTGTTGGATTGAGAAATACAATCATCAGAAGTGTGTTTGTTTAACCTTCTGTCTCTTGCGAAGGGTCCAGTTCTTCCACAGCAGCAATCGGACTTGACTGCCCGTACCCATGATCCTCCTCTTCACCCCTCGTAGGGGTCACCACCAGGACACAGACCTGGAAACAACCATCACACAGCCATCATACAACCACCAAACAACCACCTCACAACCATACCTCATCCACCTCCCAACCACCTCACAACGTTGACATAATTAACACATTTCCAAATCCTTAAACAATCTGTTCCTCACTGAATATCATACAGATAGAACAGTTCCAGTTTCATATGATTCTAGGACCACACAACAGGAAGTAATCCTTCCATGCGCTGAGAAGCATGCTGGGCTACTCCTAGTTCCAGAGTGTTTTGATACTGATTGAAGTAGACAAGTGTATCACATGGGGAGCGAGGGTGGGAAGGGCAAAGCGCTTTTCTAGGTCATGCCAATCAGTATATAACAATAGGGAGGGAAGAACAACTCTCATTGGCTGAGCTGTTTATGTCATGTGATGACATAATAACGCACACATAATGGCCACTACTCCCAGTGGACTGACTGCTTGCAGAATGGATTACTGTAATAATATAACAATTCAGTCTTTTGAAAATCTGACTGATTAATGGTGCTGTTCTGTCAACCTCTAGTTGTCAGATATCGCAAATAAATACATTGTACATAGTCTGATCTAGTAAACATCCTGCTGGTTAGGCTGAATGAAAATGATACCGTTACAGTGTCAGAGTACTGCTACTATTGTAAGTACAGTGCCTAACTCAATTAGTGTGAGTATGTGCTGCCACAGGTGCAGTAATCAAAGCTGCTTTTTAGGGTCAACAACCTCACTACGATGTATGGCACATGTACAGACTAATTGACAACTCCATCTCTATGGCCTCAGGGGAACCCAGGAGAGCACAGGAAGACTGCAATTAAAGGATGCATTCTGTCACTTAAAACTATAGTTACTGGTAGTACTACTAGTAGTTTCGTTTACTGGTAGCACTACTAGTAGTTACATTTACTGGTAGCACTACTAGTAGTTACATTTACTGGTAGTAATAGTAGTTACATTTACTGATAGTACTAGTAATTACATTTACTGGTAGTACTACTAGTAGTTACATTTACTGGTAGCACTACTAGTAGTTACATTTACTGGTAGTAATAGTAGTTACATTGGTAGTAATAGTAGATACATTTACTAGTAGCGCTACTAGTAGTTACATTTACTGGTAGTACTACTAGTAGTTACATTTACTGGTAGTAATAGTAGTTACATTGGTAGTAATAGTAGATACATTTACTAGTAGCGCTACTAGTAGTTACATTTACTGGTAGTACTACTAGTAGTTACATTTACTGGTAGCACTACTAGTAGTTACATTTACTGGTAGTACTACTAGTAGTTACATTTACTGGTAGTACTACTAGTAGTTACATTCACTTGTAGCGCTACTAGTAGTTACATTTACTGGTAGCACTACTAGTAGTTACATGTACTGGTAGTAATAGTAGTTACATTTACTGGTAGTACTAGTAGTTACATTTACTGGTAGTACTACTAGTAGTTACATTCACTTGTAGCGCTACTAGTAGTTACATTTACTGGTAGCACTACTAGTAGTTACATGTACTGGTAGTAATAGTAGTTACATTTACTGGTAGTACTAGTAGTTACATTTACTGGTAGTACTAGTAGTTACATTTACTGGTAGTACTACTAGTGGTTACATTTACTGGTAGCACTAATAGTAGTTACATTTACTGGTAGTAATATTAGTTACATTTACTGGTAGTAAAAGTAGTTACATTTACTGGTAGCACTACTAGTAGTTACATTTACTGGTAGCACTACTAGTAGTTACATTTACTGGAAGTACTACTAGTAGTTACATTTACTGGTAGCACTACTAGTAGTTATATTTACTGGTAGCACTAGTAGTACATTTTACATTTACATTTTAGTCATTTAGCAGACGCTCTAAAAATCCAGAGCGATTTACAGGAGCAATTAGGGTTAAATGCCTTACTCAAGGGCACATCGGCAGATCTTTCACCTAGTTGGCTCAGGGATTCTAACCAGCGATCTTTCGTTATGTAGCCCAACGCTCTTAATTGCTAAGCTAACGTTACCTGCCGCCAGTAGTATATGTTATGCACAATGTAAAATCCTTAACTGGTGTTGTATCAAGATGTATTCCCCTCTTCTGACTTTGATATACCAAATGTGTTTGTTAAATAAACATCTGTGCATGCTGTTAGCAACAAAGTTGAGATGTTGACGATAGGATTTGGTTGCTTTAAGAATTCCCAGGAGCATACAGATTTTACAACCACAACATAGGCTGTCCTAGCAAGCATAGCTATTACACATGAATGAACAGACTAGTAACACAACTATATAGGACACCTCAAGAACATGAAAGACCACTTACTTCAGAAGAATAGAACCGTGGAGTACCATCTAGTAGTGAGTATAAAGTAACCCAGGACGTTGCGTTGTGTGTCCCATGTCTGGTGCTAACAGCTAACCACGCAGTTCCTTTAGTAACTACAGACCCAGCGAATAGTTAATCTGATTGATTTAATCTTCTTTCTCAATGCCTCAGAGCCTGCTAACACCGCTCATCCATTTTCAGAGACCTGAATGACCTGACAACCACCCGAGAAAGAGAGGGATCATTTTATTGAAGGTTATGGGGGAAAAAATAGGGTCTACATGTTATGGTTTCTACCTCTTACGCTCCATTTATTCACATCAACTAGGAATTAACCTAGGCTCCAAAATCTGGTTTATCAACTATCTATACTGTAGGTGTGGGAATACAAAAGATTACAGAAACATGTTTGGAAGTTGTCAACTATATTTAATAAGTTACAAAAAGGTGTATGTTCGTATGTACCAGTTTGTACAATGAAAGGGATTTAATACATTGGAGACAATCTGCAAAGACCCTTATAGATAATATTTATAAAATATAGACGGATATACCATTTACATGAATGTAGCACTTACTGGTACTTATAACCTGTACAAAGTGAGAGTATAATTGATATGATTAAAATATCTGGTCAGCACTGACTGAACTAAATAGTACTTTCAAAAAGAGAACAGCTTTGGCCCATCGTAATATTGTGATAGACTTCTTACAACAGGCCAGAAACGACCTGACTGACCTCTAATTATATTATTCAATGTTTTTCAGTTGAGTTGTTAGGTTGTTACCTTCCAGGTAAACGTCTAAAAGGAGCAGGTTGATGTTTGGTTGAAGTGTGGTTTTGAAGCATATCTCCATTGACTTACATACAGACACTTTCCACATATAATGCCTAAGTGTCAATCAAGTCAAAGATAAATAAGAGTTATTCATCCACGTTAAACGAGCAACACATGCAGTTTCAGGTTTGATAAAGCATACATTAAACATTGTAACTTTTCAAATGACTGTATACAAAAGTAATACTGTATACAAAATACTGCATTACAAAAAGTAGAAATATGTGTAATGCATACAATAACTGTGAAAGACTGGATTAAGTAAGTGCGTCAAATTCAGTTTTGATAAAGTGGCGATACACACTATACTGTAACAGTTGTTGAAATAATATTTTTTGGCATATAAACATACAAATACAGTGTACCAAAACTTTATACAACAGATACAGTATGATATTTCTTTAATAAAAAGTAATTGCACAGTTTAAAAGAGAGAAAAACATGCTATCCTGGCATTACTTTGTATTGAGCCGTATGTTAAAAATACTGTACATATAAATCTACAATGATGGATTTAACTTTTGGGAAATTAACTATTTCTTTAACATTTGTAGTGATTGGTACTGGAAGCACGTTTTGATTATGTGGCTTTCTTTATACAGACCTTTTACAGAAACCTAGAATAGGTGAAGTGACTTATAATACAGCCATTGTTATGTAGTTAACTAAGTGCATCCTGTCTTCATTTTGGGGACCTGCAGTACAACAGTTCCTTCCAGCACCAACTACGGAACTCCAAAAAAGATAACAAGGAATATATTAATATATATAACACTTCCGTGGGTAATTGTTTTCACAGTTCATGAAAGGATTTGAAGATGTTTCTTCTTATACAATATGGCACATATTATACAGATTTGACATTTACATTACATTTAAGTCATTTAGCAGACGCTCTTATCCAGAGCGACTTACAAATTGGTGCATTCACCTTATGATATCCAGTGGAACAACCACTTTACAATAGTGCATCTAACTCTTTTAAGGGGGGGGGGGGGGTTAAAAGGATTACTTTATCCTATCCTAGGTATTCCTTAAAGAGGTGGGGTTTCAGGTGTCTCCGGAAGGTGGTGATTGACTCCGCTGACCTGGCGTCGTGAGGGAGTTTGTTCCACCATTGGGGTGCCAGAGCAGCGAACAGTTTTGACTGGGCTGAGCGGGAACTGTACTTCCTCAGAGGTAGGGAGGCGAGCAGGCCAGAGGTGGATGAACGCAGTGCCCTTGTTTGGGTGTAGGGCCTGATCAGAGCCTGAAGGTACGGAGGTGCCGTTCCCCTCACAGCTCCGTAGGCAAGCACCATGGTCTTGTAGCGGATGCGAGCTTCAACTGGAAGCCAGTGGAGAGAGCGGAGGAGCGAGGTGACGTGAGAGAACTTGGGAAAGTTGAACACCAGACGGGCTGCGGCGTTCTGGATGAGTTGTAGATTGACCATTTCAATCCTAATCATAGAAGGAAAATGACTCTTGATTAATTATAATGACGACCTGTGAGTAATGGCGATAAATATGGTCATACAAAATGGGCCTCGCGGTGCTCGAACTCCTGCAAGCGTCTGGCCCGTAGTCTCTGGTACACGGGCTTGGCCTCGTCACTGAGGTCCTCAGGGCTGGAGCTGGGGGATTGGGGCAGGGACAGAGAGGAGCCTGCAGCCTGCTGCGGAGCCTCAGTGTCCTCATCCACATTGTCTTCATCCACAGAGGGCTCGTCTACAGAGACCTCCAGACCCATCTCCTCTTCCTCCTCATCTTCGTCATCATCATCATCATCGTCGTCCTCCTGTTCTTCGTCCTCCTGTTCTTCGTCCTCTGCGCTGTTAGCTGCCTCGGCATGCTTCTTTTGCGGCGCGTCCCCTAACACTTTGTCCTTGCTCCCCGAGGGGGGTTTGTAGAAGGTTCCAGGCGGTGGCTGTAGAGTCCGGGGGGGCCTGAACGCAGTGGGCACAGAGCTGTACTCACACACGTTCTCCTCCCGTTTCAGAGTCCTGCCCGGCCTCACTGCGATGGTGTAGGGTCTGTTGGGGTAGATGGAAGAGGATGATGGTACAGAAGTGGAGAGGCTTGTGGTCGACTCCTCCACCTCTTTGTCTGCTGTAGGCAGGTTGGTAATGATCTTAGCTGTCCTGGGGGTGATGTCATAATGCTTGTACTGTCTGTCCCAGGTCCTACGCAACGTCCCCGTGTCGATGAACGTGCTCCGATAGTGGCTGCTCGCCCTCGACTTTGGCTTCTCGTCCTCCGACACCTCCTCAATTGACTGGTCCCGCGCAATGCTCCCGGCGCTCCCGGTAACGTCCTCGCTGTCCAGGTCAGCGGTGTTCCTGGCATTCCTCTCATCCACGCCGTGCGCAGGGTTCAGGAGGCGTTCGGCAGGCATGCTCATGGGTCGGGAGACAAGCTTGGAGCGGGGGTGGCGGAGGTGGACCCGGGAAGTGGTGTGGCGGGCCCGGGTAAGACCCCTCTCCCCCCTGTCCCTCTCTCCCTCTGCTCTCTGGACCTCAGGGACGCTGCCAGACAGGAGCCCGTTGAGTTGCTCTGAGTCCTCGTCCACTCCTACAGAGTAAAGAGGAGACACGTCAGTAATAAAGTAGCAGGGAGTGATACGTCAAAGTAGGCTATAGTACACAGTGTATCTATGGGCCCCGTGTGGCCAGCTATAGTGGGGTAATACTGACCAGGTGCATAGTCCCTCCCATCAGGCCTGGGTTTCCCCTCTCTGACCTCGTCCATTAAATGGGTGGAGGGGATTATGGAGGAATGACGCTTATACACTTTAGAGCTCTGCTGCAATGGACAGAGGACAGGAAACAGATGGACAGAGAGGGAAAAACACAAAGGAGAGAAAGAGAGGGGGGTTGGGGGCAAGCGAGAGAGAGAGAGAGAGAGAGAGAGTCAGAGTCAGAGTCAGAATCATTACTGTTTCAGTCAGTAGTAGTAGTTAGATCCATAACATATGGATGGTGAGGTACACTACATGAACAAAAGTATGTAGACAACCCTTCAAATTAGTGGATTCGGCTATTTCAGCTATACCAGTCGCTGACAGGTGTATAAAATCGAGCACAAAGTCATGCAATCTCCACAGACAAACATTGGCAGTAGAATGGACAAAGGTATGTAGACAACCCTTCAAATTAGTGGATTTGGCTATTTCAGCTATACCAGTTGCTGACAGGTGTATAAAATCGAGCACACAGTCATGCAATCTCCACAGACAAACATTGGCAGTAGAATGGCCGGTACTGATGGTGCCACTTTCAATGTGGCACCATCATAGGATGCCACCTTTCCAAGAAGTCAGTTTGTCAAATGTCTGCCCTGCTAGAGCTGCCCCGGTCAACTGTAAGTGCTGTTATTGTGAAGTAGAAACATCAAGGAGCAACAATGGTTCAGCCGCAAAGTTGTAGGCCACACAAGCTCACAGAACGGGACCGCCGAATGCTGAAGTGCGTAAATCGTCTGTCCTCGGTTGCAACACTCACTAGTTCCAAACTGCCTCCTGAAGCAACGTCAGCACACTAACTGTTTGTCTGGAGCTTCATGAAAGGGGTTTCCATGGCTGAGCAGCCGCACACAAGCCTAAGATCACCATGTGCAATGCAAAGCATCGGCTGGAGTGGTGTAAAGCTCGCCACCATTGGACTCTGGAGCAGTGGCAATGCGTTCTCTGGAGTGATGAATCCCGCTTCACCATCCGGCAGTCCGATGAACGAATCTGGGTTTGGCGGATGCCAGGAGAACGATACCTGCCCGAATGCATAGTGCCAACTGTACATTTTGGTGGAAGGGGAATAATGGTCTGGGGCTGTTTTTCATGGTTCAGGTAAGGCCCCGAAGAAAAATCTTTACGCTACAGCATATAATGACGTTCTAGACGATTCTCTGCTTCCAACTTTGTGGCAACAGTTTGGGGAAGGACCTTTCCTGTTTCAGCATGACAATGTCCCCGTGCACAAAGCAAGGTCCATACAGAAATTGTTTGTCGAGATCGTTGTGGAAGAACTTGACTGGCCTGCAGAGCCCTGACCTCAACCTTTGGAATGAATTGGAACGCCGACTGCAAGCCAGGTCTAATCACCCAAAATCAGTGCCCGACCCCACTAATGCTCTTGTGGCTGAATCGAAGCAAGTCCACACAGCAATGTTCCAACATCTAGTGGAAAGCGTTCCTAGAAGAGTGGAGGCTGTTATAGCAGCAAAGTGGGGACCAACTCCGTATTAATGCCCATGATTTTGGAATGAGATTTTCGACGAGCATGTCGAAAATGTTATGTATTGTAGTCAGTGCTAAGGTTAATCATATTCTATTTTAATATGAGATCAGACAAGTCACTCACCTCCTTAATGTCTACTAGAGACTTGGAGTGTCTGCTGAGAAGCTGCTCCTTCTCCTGAGGGGTGAGGCAAGGGTTAGCGTCCTGACCCTTCAGAGGAGAGCCCTCCCCAGAGGGGCCTGGTGGGCCCTGGGGCCGTGGCAGAGGGCTGAGGGGGGCATCAAAGATCATCTGATAGTGTCTGATGAGGATCTCCACGATGAGTGCCTGGTAGGGGTAGTCCACCAGGGAGGACAGGGACACCTCGGCGTCCGTCTGTCTTGGTTTGATGAGCGTGGGGCCGAAGATGATACCTAGGTTACTGGCTGTCATCTTGTTCTCCTCCGCCTGCTCGGTCACCCTACAGAGGTGAGGAAGGATGAAATATGAAGGTGGACTTCTGGTTCATTGTTACTGCTGTTGCAGTTTTTTGTTGTTACTTTGTGGGTTTTAAGTTGTGTATGTATTTATAGGGTTTTATTCTGCCTTGAGATCCGCTGACTTAACTCAAAGTGTCCCATTGAAATCAGTAAATGATTTAGGTGAAAGTCAGAGTTGTGAGCGCTTGTTAACTAATTTAAATTCTCTGAATAGATTCGGTACCTGTGCAGGTGTTGGATGAGGAACTGCAGGGTCTTGTAGTGGGCCGGGGGCAGCTGTCTCAGGAGGTCTTTGATCTTGAAGAGGACCCGGTTGAGCTCCACGCTGACCTGTGGAGGGGTCAGGGAGGCGGGGCTGACCCTGGATGCCTCCACCTCGTCCACGATGATGTTCTGGCTCTCCTTGGCCAGGCCGATGAAGTCGTTGTAGAAACGGAACAGGATGAGAGGCTCTGGAAGCTGCAGGGAGAGAAAATAAACATGGAAGTTAATTTTAAACTGGAATGACAAAAATATGAAGAGAAATATACAACAGACAGGACTGGAGACAAAGAGATAAGCATTTGGGAGTATAAACTAGCAATGAATGAAGAGCAGGAAGATAAGTAAATATTATTGGGCTAGTGTGTGGTCTGTCTGATGTACTCTGTAACCAGCAAATATCTTGTCCTGAAGAATTGTGTGTGTGTGTGAAACCCACCTGTCTCAGGTAAAGTTTGAGCACGTTGCTGATGTCATGGGGGTAAAGGTCAGATAGCTCCACCAGGTCCTTGCCGTTCTCAAATGCTTGACAGAGCTTCTCCACACGAGACTTGGCCCCATTCACACGATAGATCCCCTGGACAACCAAGACACAACACAGCAGCCCATTTTATTATCCGAAAAAACATTATTTAGCAGCAAAAAACTGAGATATTCAATAAAAAAGAAACTGGGGTGGATGACGTCTGAAACAATAGAGAATATTAGCTATACTATAGCTAGGCTACATAATCTTACTTCAAAAAGCTAGCATAATGTTACCTTGATGTCCAGCGCTCTATTCTCAATCTCCGAGGTACACTTCCTGATGATGAAAGGAATACCATCTGGGTTGTTCCTAGCTGCCTGGGTGAAGTCAACACCAAAGAGGTGTAGTCTACCCTGGAGTTTCTTATGACCACACTGGATGGCCAGAGTCTCCAGACACTTCTTATGGCAGGCCAGGGAGCACTGGGGAAACAGCAGAGGAGTCAAAGAGGGAATATCCATGTCAGCTAGCAATAATACTGTATATATATGCCACTTAGCAGTGAGTGCATATATTTCAGTAAGTGTATGTGATCTCTGTGGGAATTGATCCCACGACCTTGACGTTGCAAGCACCCCACTCTCACAGAGCCACACAGGACCACAGTGTTACATAATCGTCTAAATAACCATTCCCCTCAAGTAACCACCTTTCACTGTCCTGTTCCAATGTATTCAAATATGAATGTTCCCATAAATATGTAATGCAACTCTATCTAAAATAAACAGAGCTGAGAGAACATTCTAACAAGAGGATCGTACAGGCTCCCAGAGGGTAACAAAAGGTCTTTGGTTTCCGCTGCACGTCCCCTTTTAATGAGTCCAAATACCTAGTGCTGGATGATGGAGAGGTCACTCTAAATGACAACTGATGGTCTGTGGACTCTCATTCAGCCCCTGTGTGGCTACTTGTCATCTCAACCTCTTTCCTATTGGTGCTAATCAAATCAAACTTTATTTGCCACAAGCGCCGAATACAACAAGTGTAGACTTTACTTACAAGCCCTTAACCAACAGTGCAGTTCAAGAAGAAGAAAATATTTACCATGTAGGATAAAATAAAAAGTCATAATAAAAGTAACACAATAAGAATAACGAGGCTATATACAGGGGGCACCGGTACCGAGTCAGTGTGCAGGGATACAGGCTAGTTGAGGTAATCGGTACATGTAGGTGGGGGCGAAGTGACTATGCATAGGTAATAGAGGTCGACCGATTTTTCAACGCCGATACCGATACCGATTATTGGAGGACCAAAAAACCCGATACCGATTAATCGGCGGGTTTTTATATATATATATATATATATATATATATATATATATATATTTGTAATAATGACAATTACAACAATACTGAATGAACAATGAACACCTTTATTTTAACTTAATATAATACATCAATAAAATCAATTTAGTCTCAAACAAATAATGAAACATGTTCAATTCAGTTTAAATAATGCAACAACAAAGTGTTGGAGAAGAAAGTAAAAGTGCAATATGTGCCATGTAAGAAAGCTAACGTTTAAGTTCCTTGCTCAGAACATGAGAACATATGAAAGCTGGTGGTTCCTTTTAACATGAGTCTTCAATATTCCCAGGTAAGACATTTTAGGTTGTAGTTATTATAGGACTATTTCTCTCTATACCATTTGTATTTCAAATACCTTTGACTATTGGATGTTCTCATAGGTACTTTAGTATTGCCAGCCTAATCTCGGGAGTTGATAGGCTTGAAGTCATAAACAGCGCAATGCTTGAAGCATTGCGAAGAGCTGCTGGCAAACGCAGGAAAGTGCTGTTTGAATGAATGCTTACGAGCCTGCTGCTGCCTACCACCGCTCAGTCAGACTGCTCTATCAAATTATAGACTTAATTATAATATAATAACACACAGAAATACGAGCCTTAGGTCATTAATATGGTCAAATCCGTAAACTATCATTTCGAAAACAAAACGTTTATTCTTTTAGTGAAATACGGAACCGTTCCGTATTTTATCTAATGGGTGGCATCCATAAGTCTAAATATTGCTGTTACATTGCACAACCTTCAATGTTATGTCATAATTATGTAAAATTCTGGCAAATTAGTTCGCAACGAGCCAGGCGGCCCAAACTGTTGCATATACCCTGACTCTGCGTGCAATGAACGCAAGAGAAGTGACACAATTTCCCTAGTTAATATTGCCTGCTAACATGAATTTCTTTTAACTAAATATGCAGGTTTTAAAAAATATACTTCTGTGTATTGATTTTAAGAAATGCATTGATGTTTATATTCATGCAACGATTGTGCTTTTTTGGCAAATGCGCTTTTGTCAAATCATCCCCCGTTTGGCGAAGTTGGCTGTCTTTGTTAGGAAGAAATGGTCTTCACACAGTTCGCAACGAGCCAGGAGGCCCAAACTGCTGCATATAACATTACCCTGACTCTGTTGTTACCCTGACTCTGCAAGAGAAGTGACACAATTTCCTTAGTTAAAAGAAATTCATGTGAGCAGGCAATATTAACTAAATATGCAGGTTTAAAAATATATACAGTGGGGAGAACAAGTATTTGATACACTGCCGATTTTGCAGGTTTTCCTACTTACAAAGCATGTAGAGGTCTGTAATTTTTATCATAGGTACACTTCAACTATGAGAGACGGAATCTAAAACAAAAATCCAGAAAATCACATTGTATGATTTTTAAGTAATTAATTTGCATTTTATTGCATGACATAAGTATTTGATACATCAGAAAAGCAGAACTTAATATTTGGTACAGAAACCTTTGTTTGCAATTACAGAGATCATACGTTTCCTGTAGTTCTTGACTAGGTTTGCACACACTGCAGCAGGGATTTTGGCCCACTCCTCCCTACAGATCTTCTCCAGATCCTTCAGGTTTCGGGGCTGTCGCTGGGCAATACGGACTTTCAGCTCCCTCCAAAGATTTTCTATTGGGTTCAGGTCTGGAGACTGGCTAGGCCACTCCAGGACCTTGAGATGCTTCTTACGGAGCCACTCCTTAGTTGCCATGGCTGTGTGCTTCGTGTCGTTGTCATGCTGGAAGACCCAGCCACGACCCATCTTCAATGCTCTTACTGAGGGAAGGAGGTTGTTGGCCAAGATCTCGCGATACATGGCCCCATCCATCCTCCCCTCAATACGGTGCAGTCGTCCTGTCCCCTTTGCAGAAAAGCATCCCCAAAGAATGATGTTTCCACCTCCATGCTTCACGGTTGGGATGGTGTTCTTGGGGTTGTACTCATACTTCTTCTTCCTCCAAACACGGCGAGTGGAGTTAGACCAAAAAGCTCTATTTTTGTCTCATCAGACCACATGACCTTCTCCCATTCCTCCTCTGGATCATCCAGATGGTCATTGGCAAACTTCAGACGGGCCTGGACATGCACTGGCTTAAGCAGGGGGACCTTGCGTGCGCTGCAGGATTTTAATCCATGACGGCGTAGTGTGTTACTAATGGTTTTCTTTGAGACTGTGATCCCAGCTCTCTTCAGGTCATTGACCAGGTCCTGCCGTGTAGTTCTGGGCTGATCCCTCACCTTCCTCATGATCATTGATGCCCCACGAGGTGAGATCTTGCATGGAGCCCCAGACCGAGGGTGATTGACCGTCATCTTGAACTTCTTCCATTTTCAAATAATTGCGCCAACAGTTGTTGCCTTCTCACCAAGCTGCTTGCCTATTGTCCTGTAGCCCATCCCAGCCTTGTGCAGGTCTACAATTTACCCCTGATGTCCTTACACATCTCTCTGGTCTTGGCCATTGTGGAGAGGTTGGAGTCTGTTTGATTGAGTGTGTGGACAGGTGTCTTTTATACAGGTAACGAGTTCAAACAGGTGCAGTTAATACAGGTAATGAGTGGAGAACAGGAGGGCTTCTTAAAGAAAAACTAACAGGTCTGTGAGAGCCGGAATTCTTACTGGTTGGTAGGTGATCAAATACTTATGTCATGCAATAAAATGCAAATTAATTATTTAAAAATCATACAATGTGATTTTCTGGATTTTTGTTTTAGATTCCGTCTCTCACAGTTGAAGTGTACCTATGATAAAAATGACAGACCTCTACATGCTTTGTAAGTAGGAAAACCTGCAAAATCGGCAGTGTATCAAATACTTGTTCTCCCCACTGTACTTGTGTATTGATTTTAAGAAAGGTGTTGATGTTTATGGTTAGGTACATTGGAGCAACGACAGTGCTTTTTTCACGAATGCGCTTGTTAAATCACCTGTTTGGCGAAGTAGGCTGTGATTCAATGATAAATGAACAGGCACTGCATCGATTATATGCAACACAGGACAAGCTAGATAAACTAGTAATAGAATCAACCATGTGTAGTTAACTAGGGATTATGTTAAGATTGATTGTTTTTTATAAGATAGGTTTAATGCTAGCTAGCACCTTACCTTGGCTCCTTGTTGCACTCGCATAACAGGTAGTCAGCCTGCCACGCAATCTCCTCATGGAGTGCAATGTAATCGGCGTCCATAAATAACGATTACCGATTGTTATTAAAACTTGAAACTGGCCCTAATTAATCGGCCATTCCGATTAATCGGTCGACATCTAAGAGGCAACAAACAAACAGTGACTAGCAGCGCGGGGGGGTCAGTCAATGTAAATTGTCTGGTGGCGATTTTTATGAATTGTTCAGCAGTCTATTGGCTTGGGGGTAGAAGCTGTTAGGAGCCTTTTGGTCCTAGCCTTGGCGCTCCGGTACCGCTTGCCATGCGGTAGCAGAGAAAACAGTCTAGAACTTGGGTGACTGGAGTCTTTGACAATTTTATGGGCTTTCCTCTGACACCGCCTATTATATAGGTCCTGGATGGCAGGAAGCTTGGCCCCAGTGATGTACCGGGCTGCTCACACTACCCTCTGTAGCTCCTTATTGTCAGATGACAAGCAGTTGCCATACCAAACGGTGATGCAACTGGCCAGGATGCTCTCAATGGTGCAGCTGTAGAATCTTTTGAGGATCTGGGGGGGAAAAGGTTTTGTCGTGCCCTCTTCACCACTGTCTTGGTATGTTTGGACCATGATAGTTCGTTGGTGATGTGGACATCAAGGAACTTAAAACTCTCGACCCGCTCCACTCCACTCGACCCACTCCACTCCGCCCCGTTGATGTTAATGGAGGCCTGTTCGGCCCGCATTTTCCTGTAGTCCCCGATCAGCTCCTTTGTCTTGCTTACATTGAGGGAGAGGTTTTTGTTCCTGCACCACACTGCCAGTTCTCTGACCTCCTCCCTATAGGCCGTCTCATCGTTGTCAGTGATCAGGCCAACCACTGTGTTTGGCCACGCAGTTGTGGGTGAACAGGGAATACAGGAGGGGACTAAGTACACACCCCTGAGGGGCCCAAGTGTTAAGGATCAGTGTGGCAGACGTGTTGTTGCCTACTCTTACCACCTGAGGGTGGCCCATCAGGAAGTCCAGGATCCATTTGCAGAGGGAGGTGTTTAGTCCTAGAGTCCTTAGCTTAGTGATGAGCTTCGTGGGCACTATAGTGTTGAACGCTGAGCTGTAGTCAATGAACAGCATTCTTACATAGGTGTTCCTTTTGTCCAGGTGAGAAAGGGCAGTGTGGAGTGCGATTGAGATTGCGTCATCTGTGGATCTGTTGGGGCGGTATGCGAATTGGAGTGGGTCTAGGGTGTCCGGGAGGATGCTGTTGAGGTTAGCCATGACAAGCCTTTCAAAGCACTTCATGGCTACCAACATGAGAGATGAGTGCCACAGGGCGGTAATCATTTAGGCAGGTTACCTTCACTTCCTTAGGCACAGGGACTATGGTGGTCTGCTTGAAACATGTAGGTATTACAGACTCGGTCAGGGAGAGGTTTAAAATGCCAGTGAAGACACTTGACAGTTGGTCCGCGCATGTTTTGAGTACACGTCCTGGTAATCTGTCTGCGGCTTGGTGAATGTTTACCTGTTTAATAAAGATTTTGTTCACATCGGCTACCGAGAGCGTTATCACACAGTCATCCAGAACAGCTGGTGCTCTCGTGCATGCTTCAGTGTTGCTTGCCTCGAAGCGAGCATAAAAGGCATTTAGCTCGTTTGGTAGGCTCACGTCACTGGGCAGCTCGCGTCTGGGTTTCCCTTTGTAGTCCGTAATAGTTTTCAAGCCCTGTCACATCCGACGAGCCGGTGTAGTAGGATTCAATTTTAATCCTGCGTTGACGCTTTGCTTGTTTGATGGTTCGTCTGAGGGCATAGCGGGATTTCTTAAAAGCGTCCGGATTAGTCTCCCACTCCTTGAAAGCGGCAGCTCTAGCCTTTAGCTCGATGCGAATGTTGCCTGTAATCCATGGCTTCTGGTTGGGATATGTACGTCCCGTTAACGTCGATAACGGCATCGATAACGTCCCGACGTTATCGATGCACTTATTGATGATGCCGATGACTGAGGTGGTGTATTCCTCAATGCAATTGGATGTATCCTGGCACATATTCCAGTCTGTGCTAGCAAAACAGTCCTGTAGTGTAGCATCCGCGTCATCTGACCACTTGAGCGAATCACTGGTACTTCCTGCTTTAGTTTTTGCTTGTAAGCAGGAATCAGGAGGATATAATTATGGTCAGATTTGCCAAATGGAGGGCGGGGGAGAGCTTTGTATGCATCTCTGTGTGTGGAGTAAAGATGATCTAGGATTTTTCCTCCCTGGTTGCACATATGACATGCTGGTAAAAATTTGGTAAAACTGATTTAAGTTCGCCTGCAGTAAAGTCCCCGGCCACTAGATGCGCCGCTTCTGGGTGAGCATTTTCTTCTTTGCTTATGGCCTTATAGAGTTGGTTGAGAGCAGTCTTAGTGCCAGCTTTGTTTTGTGGTGGTAAATAGACAGCTACAAATAATACAGATGAGAACTCTCTTGGTAGATAATAAGGTCTGCAGCTTATCATAATGTACTCTACCTCAGGCGAGCAATACCTTGAGACTTCTTATTAGACATCGCGCACCAGCTGTTATTGACAAAAAGACACACACCCCCACCCCTCGTCTTACCAGAGGTAGCGTCTCTGTTCTGCCGGTGCATGAAAAATCCTGCCAGCTCTATATTGTCCATATCTTTCGTTCAGCCACGTCTCGGTGAAACATAAGATGTTACAGTTTTGAATGTCCCATTGGTAGGATAATCTTAATCGTAGGTCATCAATTTTATTTTCCAATGACTGCACGTTAGCAAGAGGAATGGAAGGCATTGGGAGTTTACTCGCTCGCCTCCGGATTCTCAGAAGGATCCCCGATCTGCGTCCCCTTTTCCGGCATCTTTTCTTCACGCAAAAGGCGTGGATCTGGGCCTGTTCCAGTGAAAGCAGGATATCCTTCTTGTCGGACTCGTTAAAGGAAAAAGTTTCTTCCATTCCATGGTGAGTAATCGCTTTTCTGATGTCCAGAAGTTATTTTCGGCCATAAGAGACGGTAACAGCAACATTATGTACAAAATAAGTTTAAAAAATAAGTTACACAAAACTAAAAAAAAATGACAAAATAGCACAATTGGTTGGGAGAATGTAAAATGTCAGCCATGTTCTTCGGCGCCAGTATGTCTTATTTGGTTACTTACTGTACCCCAAATCACATTTTGCTCTACCTGAAGTACCCCCTCATGTTCCACTGATCATTAGGCCTATGGTCTTAAGAGTCTTTCCAATTCCCCCCTGTGGCCAGGTACTTCCAGGGGTAGAGCACCCCAGATTGAGAACCACTGCACTCACCTCCTCACACTCAGCCCCATGGAAGACCACCAGACTATCACACTCTCTGCACTTGGACAGGGCCCTCAGCTTCCTCAGCTTGTGTGTCTGGGCTGCCTTGGACATCTGGGTGTTACGGAACGGACCTGGGGAACTGGCTGTCTCTATCAGCATCTCACTCAGACCTGAGGGAGAGAAGAGACGGAGAGGAGGGAAAGAAAGCGAGAGAGAGAGGGAGGGAGTCAGTATCATCTCCATTAAAAGCATCACTCTCAGTATTATTGGTCTGTTCTGTTGTTGGTCCAAACGTTGTTTTGCTCAGTGAGTGTAATATTAATTATAATCATAATTTTGTTGGATGCTTATGCAAAACTCCATTGTTTATCTGGAATGGAAGTTTGTATACTGTATGTTTGACTGTGATATGTGGTTGTAACACCTATCTTAAGATGAATACACTAACTGTAAGTCGCTCTGGATAAGAGCATCTGCTAAATGACTAAAATGTCAAATGTACAGAGCCTTTAGAAAGTATTCACACCCCTTGACTTTTTCCACATTTTGTTGATTAAATTGAGATTTTGTGTCACTGGCCTACACACAATACCACATAATGTCAAAGTGGAATTATGTTTTTAGAAATGTTAACAAATTAATAAAAAATGAAAAGCTGAAATGTCTTGAGTCAATAACTATTCAACCCTTTTGTTATGGCAAGCCTAAATAAGTTCAGGAGTAAAACATTTCTTAACAGGTCACATAATAAGTTGCAGGGACTCTTTATGCAATAATAGTGTTTAACATGATTTTTGAATGACTACCTCATCTCTGTACACCACACATACAATTATCTGTAAGGTCCCTCAGTCGAGCAGTGAATTTCAAACACAGATTCAACCACAAAGACCAGGGAGGTTTTCCAATGCCTCACAAAGAAGGGCAGCTATTGGTAGATGGGTATACATTTTTTAAAAGCAGACATTGAATATCCCTTTGAGCACAGTGAAGCTATTAATAACAGTTCGGGTGGTGTATCAATACACCAAATATACACCGTCTACCTATACACCCACTACAAAGATAAGGAGTCCTTCCTAACTCAGTTGCCAGATAAGAAGGAAACCGCTCAGGGATTTCATGAGGCCAATGGTGACTTTGAAACAGTTTAATGGCTGTGATAGTAGAAAACTAAGGATGGATCAACAACATTGTAGTTAATCTACAATATTAACCAAAATGACAAAATGAAAAGAAGGAAGGAAGCCTGTACAGAATAAAAATATTCCAAAACATGTATCCTGTTTGCAATAAGGCACTAAATAAAAAATGCAAAAAATGTGGCAAACTACTTTATGTCTTGAACACAAAGTGTTATGTTTGAGGAAAATCCAATACAACATATCACTGAGTACCACTCTCCATATTTTGAACCCAGGGGTGGCTGCATCATGTTATAGGCATGCTTGTCATCGGCAAGGACTTGGGTAGTTTTTTAGGATAAAAAGAAAAGGAATAGAGCTAAGCACAGTTAAAATCCTAAAGGAAAACCTGGTTCAGTCTGCTTTCCAACAGACACTGGGAGACAAATTCCCTTTTAGCAGGACAATAACTTAAAACACAAGGCCAAATCTACACTCGAGTTGCTTACCAAGATGACATTGAATGTTCCTAAGTGGTTTAGTTACAGTTTTGACTTAAATTGGATTGAAAATCTATGGCAAGACTTTAAAATGGTTGTCTAGCAATGATCAACAACCAACTTGACAGAGCTTGAAGATTTTTTAAATAATAATTGTATAATCTAGGTGTGCAAAGCTCTTAGAGACTTACATTTAGCAGACACTCTTATTCAGAGAGTCTTACAGGAGCAATTAGGGTTAAGTGCCTTGCTTAAGGGCACATCGACAGATTTTTCATCTAGACGGCTCAGGTATTCAAACAAGCAACCTTTCGGTCACTGGCCAAACGCTGTTTTATTTTTTTTTGTAATTTTTACCCCTTTTTCTTCCCAATTTCGTGATATCCAATTGATAGTTACAGCCTTGTCCCATCGCTGCAACTCCCGTACGGACTCGGGAGAGGCGAAGGTCGAGAGCCATGTGTCCTCCAAAACACAACCCTGCCAAGCTGCACCGCTTCTTGACACACTTCTCGCTTAACACGGAGCCAGCCGCAATAATGTGTCGGAGGAAACACCGTCCAACTGGCAACCGTGTCGGTGTGGATGCACCCGGCCCACCACAGGAGTCGCTAGAGCACGATGGGACAAGGACATCCCAGCCAGACAAACCCCCTAACCCGGACAACACTGTGCCAATTGTGCGCCGCCTCATGGGTCTCCCGGATGTGGCTGGCTGCGACACAGGCTGGAATCGAACCCGTGTCTGTAGTGATGCCTCTAGCATTGCGATGCAGTGCCTTAGACTGCTGCACCACTCGGGAGGCCATGGCCCAAAGCTGTTAACCGCCAGACTACATGCCACCACTTACTCAGAAACACTCACAGCTGTAATCATTGCCAATGGTGATTCTAAAAAAAAAATGACTCAGGGGTATGTGTCACACCCTGGCCTTAGTTATCTTTGTGTTCATTATTATTTTAGTCAGGTCAGGGTGTGACATCATGAAGTATGTGTTTTTGTATTGTCTAGGGGGTTGTATGGTTTAGAGCAGGGGTGTCAAACTCATTTCGCATCGTGGGCCACATACGGCCTAGGGAGATGTCAAGTGGGCCGGACCATTAAAATTATACCATACTCTGCTATAAATAACCAAAATATCATGTCTTTCCTTTGTTTTGGTGTAAAGAAGCACAAGAACATTAGGAAAATATTGAAATTTAATGAACTATCCTTTTACAAAACATTTCATGAAACACCTCATATTTCCTTAGACAAATGTGCAATTTACTTTTATCATTCACAAATATGCATTGCAACTGATCCCACTGATTGTACAAAGGCACAAAACTTTAATTGGTACTGAAAAATATAGTAATGCACTTTAAGATTAAATGAGACTTTTAAAGAAAGGAATTTTTAAACCACTTACACATACGCATATAAAATCTAAATGTAATCCCTGCGTACACCTTACAAACTAAGGAGAGTGATTTTAAATGTGTAATGAAGAAAGTGTTCGCCTGTCCTGTAAATCTGTAAACTTCATACATGAAACATACATACACATACAATACATACTGAAAATTTATGGAGTTGTATGAACAGTAGAATTCCATCACACAACTTTTGTTTTGAAGCTGCTGACTAACATTAAAGTGCACATTTTTTAAATCACCACAGTAAGGATTCATCTTCACAGAGCTGTATTCTTTCAATGCAAACAGTATCTAAGGCAGCATTTTAAAGGTACCGAAATACCGAAACTTGTTGCAAACACACCAAGCACGAAGGTTTTCCGTGCATCTCTGTAAATAAATAGGACGTGGTCCATTTTTCTTTGAAAATTCTACACTCCTTATCTACTTTTCTCCGTTTGGATAACGACATTTTGGCTAATGAGGGTGTAGCGGAGAGGTAGAGACCAAGGTATTAACAACGTCGTAACAAGCAGCAGATGGCGCATTGATACCGTCTGCTGTTTTCAGTCTGTCTCAGTGATGCGGCTTGTCTTCTACTCTGATGGAAAGAGTGCGCCCCTTAGCGGATAATCCATGAATTGCAGCGAATTAAAAATATTAATTCCATGTCTTTTATGCATTTTTTCCACTTTCAAATTATCCTGCGGGCCTGATCGAACCTCCTTGGGGGCCGGTTCCGGCCCGCGGGCCGTATGTTTGACACCCCTGGTTTAGAGGGTTAAGGAGTATAGATGGTTTAGTGTTGTGTGTAGTTGTCTAGGAAAGTCTATGGTTGCCTGAATGGGTTCCCAATTAGAGACAGCTGGTTACTGTTGTCTCTGATTGGGAGCCATATTTAAGACAGCCATGGGCTTTAGCTGTTGTGGGTCATTGTATATGTCTAGTCTATGTCGAACGTAAGTAGTTTGTGTGTGCACTTGCGTTTGTAGTTTCACGGTCGTTTGTTGTTTTGTTAGTTTGAATAAGTGTTTCGTGTTCCGTCTTCAATATAATAAAAAGAAGATGTATTCATATCATGCTGCGCCTTGGTCCTCTCACTCATATCAAGACGATCGTGACAGAATGACCCACCAAACCCGGATCAAGCAGCATGACAAGCGGCAACAGGATCAAGGCATCAAGGATTCATGGACATGGGAGGAGATATTAGATGGAAAGGGACCTTGGGCACAACCGGGAGAATATCGCCTCCCTCGTGAAGAGCTGGAGGCAGCGAAAGCCGAGAGGAGGCGATATGAGGAGGCAGCACGGAGGCAAGGCTGGAAGCCCGCGAGTACTACCCAAAAATTTCTTGGGGGGTGGCTAAGAGGTAGTGGGCCGAGGGCAGGTAGGAGACCTGCGCCCACTTCCCAGGCTAACCGTGGAGAGCGGGAGTACGGGCGGACACCGTGTTACGCAATAGAGCGCACGGTGTCTCCTGTACGTGTTCATAGCCCGGTGCGGGTTATTCCACCTCCCCGCACTGGTAGGGCTAGATTGGGCATTGAGCCGGATGTCATGAAGCCGGCCCTACATATCTGGCCACCAGTACGTCTCCTCGGGCCGGCTTACATGGCACCAGCCTTACGCATGGTGTCCCCGGTTCGCCTACATAGCCCGGTGCGGGTTATTCCACCTCGCCGCACTGGTCGGGCGACGGGGAGCATTCAACCAGGTAAGGTTGGGCAGGCTCGGTGTTCAAGGGAACCAGTACGCCTGCACGGTCCGGTATTTCCGGCGCCACCTCCCCGCCCCAGTCCAGTACCACCAGTGCCTCCTCCACGCACTAGTCCTATGGTGCGTGTCTCCAGCCCTTAACCACCAGTGCCTAAACTACGCACCAAGCCTCCTGTGTGTCCCCAGAGTCCTGTGCGTCCTGTTGCTGCTCCCCGCACTAGCCCTGAGATGCGTGTCCCCAGTCCGGTACCACCAGTTCCGGCACCACGCACTAGGCCTAATGTGCGCTCCCAGGGTCCAGTATGCCCTGTTCCTTCTCCCCGCACTAGCCTGAAGGTGCGTGTCCTTAGCCCGGTGACTCCAGTTCCGGCACCACGCACCAGGCCTACAGTGCGCCTCATCCGGCCAGAGCCATCCGTCTGCCCAGTGCCATCTGAGCCATCCGTCTGCCCAGTGCCATCTGAGCCATCCGTCTCCCCAGCGCCATCTGAGCCATCCGTCTCCCCAGCGCCATCTGAGCCATCCGTCTCCCCAGCGCCATCTGAGCCATCCGTCTCCCCAGCGCCATCTGAGCCATCCGTCTCCCCAGCGCCGTCTGAGCCATCCGTCTGTCCCGAGCCATTAGAGCCGCCCGTCTGTCCCGAGCCGTCAGAGCCGTTAGTCAGTCAGGAGCCGCCAGAGCCATTCGTCAGTCAGGATCTGCCAGAGCCGCCAACCAGACAGAGCCGCCAACCAGACAGGATCTGCCAGAGCCGCCAACCAGACAGGATCTGCCAGAGCCGCCAACCAGCCATGAGCAGCCAGATCCGTCAGCCAGCCATGAGCAGCCAGATCCGTCAGCCAGCCATGAGCAGCCAGATCCGTCAGCCAGCCATGACCAGCCAGATCCGTCAGCCAGCCATGAGCAGCCAGATCCGTCAGCCAGCCATGAGCAGCCAGATCCGTCAGCCAGCCATGAGCAGCCAGATCCGTCAGCCAGCCATGAGCAGCCAGATCCGTCAGCCAGTCATGAGCCGTCCAGCCAGGATCCGCCAGAGCCGTCCAGCCAGGATCCGCCAGAGCCGTCCAGCCAGGATCCGCCAGAGCCGTCCAGCCAGGATCCGCCAGCCAGCCAGGATCCGCCAGCCAGCCAGGATCCGCCATTCAGTACGGTGCTGCCCTTCAGCCTGGTGCTGCCCCTTATCCTGGTGCTGCCCCTTATCCTGGTGCTGCCCCTTATCCTGGTGCTGCCCCTTAGTACGGTGCTGCCCCTTAGTACGGTGCTGCCCCTTAGTACGGTGCTGCCCCTTAGTCCGGTGCTGCCCCTTAGTCCGGTGCTGCCCCTTATTCCAGTGGGGTTAACACAACAAAATGTGGAATAAGTCAAGGGGTATGACTACTTTCTGAAGGCACTGTAAATGTTTTACATACAGATCTATTACTGTATTGATTCATAGTTTTTTTTGTTGATTACACAAATGTATCAGTTACTTGGGGCGGCAGGTAGCCTAGTGGTTAGACCGTTGGACTAGTCACAGAAAGGTTGCAAGATCAAATCCCGAGCTGACAAGATAAAAATCTGTCATTCTACCCCAGAACAAGGCACTCAACCCACTGTTCCTAGACTGTCGTTGAAAATAAGAATTTGTTCTTAACTGACTTGCCTAGTTAAATAAATGTATAAAAAATATAGTTATTTGTGACATTTGACTGTGTAAAACCTAGCGGTACTACATATTTCTCTGAGAGGTGGATATTTAGCATTTTGCAAAAAAACATGATTATTTGTCTCTCTGAAATGAAACCATCAATGATACATTTCAAACAAATACGTCTGTCTTTAAACAACCCCATGCCATGTTCAGATAGTGAAAAAACACACCAATCTCGTTCATAAGATCTTTTAACAATAAAAGCTAACTTACCCACATTTCTGAAAATGGATATATAGCGTTTTAGAAAGAAGATCTCTTATACGCATGTGTGCAATTGGAAATGTGTTTTTTTTGCATAACCCAACTCCCCCTGACACCCTCAGAGATTGAGGTCGCGGCCAGTGTCTGCCATTATCAACAGCGACCCTGGAGCAATAAGGGTTGAGTGCCTAGCTCAAGGGCACATCGGTAGATTTGTTCACCATGGAGATTCAAAATAGCAACATTTACTGGACTAATGCTCTAACTGCTAGTCTACCTTTGCTTTGCTGCTGAAGAGATTATTGCTCCAAATGAGACTGTCATAACTGTTACCACATACTCTTATGACATTTCAAGCAACTGTTTTACCACACACACACACACACACACACACACACACACACACACACACACACACACACACACACACACACACACACACACACACACACACACACACACACACACACACACACACACACACACACACACACACACACACACACACACAACTTCCCTGAACTTCCCTTTGCCAAAGCAAGCGTATAGAAACATATCAAATGAATGAACTATCTGACTCACCGTTGTCTGACGGCGAGGGCGGCTCTCTCTCGTCCAGGTCATCAGCTGACGACATGGTCCCCGTGGAGGGGGTTCTGGGTAATCTCCTCTTGAAGTCACCTAAGCAGGAGGCAGTGAACGCACAAAATATTCTCATAGTAACTTCTCAATACAACTGTCTAGCTACTCAATACTACTGTCCACCGTCTAACCGAGGCCTGGTCTAGTAGTAATATAATTTGTATACAGTAAGCACGCATGACTGTAGGTCGTTTTGGATGAAAGTGTCTGCTAAATGGTACATATATTATTATATAATATTATTATATATTATAGTTATTAGTAGATCCTTGGTTTTAGGAGGTTATCTCAGAGTGTCTGCTCCTTTCTAGCAATAGCTTCAAGCCTGGCTTGGTATGAACTGAGCGACTGTCAAAGACTGTCCAGCTATTATAACACAGGACCCTCCAATGGCAAGAGGTCAGGTGACCAACAGGGGACCACCCACGAGTCATTCTGGGTGATTCACAGCTACATTCAATGATCAACCCTTCTGGTTGATCCCTTACTGTTCTGATAATGGACTGGACTAGAGGCCAACATCAGACAAGTGATAGGCCACATTCCCCACATTTCTCCAGACATTGGGGGACTTTGGAAATATAGGACTGACTAGATAGCAAACTCTCATTCCAATCATTCTAGATTTGTATGAGTCCAAAGGTGCTAACGAGTCAGATTGCTTAATCCAGTTAAATTAACTATAACTAGTTAAATAAAACATCTCACTCTGGAATGCTTGTTTTGTATGATTATAACATGATTGTAACACTATAATTAATTTGAAGGAAACACATCATAACACGATTAGACAGTCAACACAAAACAACACCAGAATAACCCAAAACTACAGAAAATGTCACTGTTATTTACAGATCACGTCCCTCTCCAGGGTATTATAGAGACACCTTCAGGACTCAGGCATGCTCCCACTGTCTGTCTCTGTCTCTGGTTATTTTATTTTTCGTCTGTCTCTGTCACGTCTAGGAGGGAGGCTGCTATGACATAACAACCATCAATCAATTCCTTTCAACAGGTGATGAAAGCTAAGGCAGACGGGGCGGTGCTGGTTGGTGCCAGGTGTTTGGAAGGTGGCTGCCAAGCCAATGGATAGAAGTTCGTGTGGAGATATGGCCCTGGGCTAGGAAGGGTATATAGGGAGGAGATGGGTGTAGAGATGGGGCCTTACCTGGGCTGGCGGTGGGGGAGTCCATGGATCTGGACTCGCTGCTGCCTCCGGCGCTCTCTGAGTCACTGCACATCCCCCCGCCCTGACTACCCGTTCCCCAGGGTCGGAACGGGCCCTGGATCCTCAGAGCTGGAACACACAATAAGAAATACTCATTCTGCATCTGTTACTGTACTCTTCCAATACATTTGCATTTATCCAATCATTCATAACTTAAAATCTTTTACATTTAGTTATTGAAACATTTGAAACAAAATGAATGCATGAATGTAGCTATTCAGAAATTCAGCTCATTCAAATTCAGTCAAGGAAACATGGACTAGACTGGCTAATTGCATCCTCATTGATAAAGGCATAATGAGTGGGTTATGTGTGGGATAGAGGACACATTAATTCAGTATCAAGCGGTTTACATGGAAACACTTGATAATCACAAAAGGAGATCATCATCCCATAGACCTCTGTACACATCAAACGAATACAAACAAAAATGATTTATCATGAATGGGTTGATTATGTAAGCATTTCTTTTACATTCAAAACATGTATTCTTTTCTCAATGCCTATGAGGACCTGGACATGAAGAAGACGGAGATTACCAAACTGTAAAAGTAATTCAACATCTACCACAGATTATGACAGGGAAGTTTTGCCTAGTAAAAAAATATTTGGGGTTGTCTTAAATTGGCCTGCAGTGAAGTGTGAGATGAGTCTATCAGTGTCATGAGCTGATCTGAGTGCGTGTGAATGTGTGTGAAGGTGTGTGTGTCCCTGAATGACAGACAGTCAGATGAGGACTGGATCAACCTAGATGCTTCCAGACTCACTCACTCCAACACAAGCACAACATACACACACACACTCTCTCTATCTCTCGCTCACCCAAGTTATGTGTACATATCTACCTAATTTACCTCGTACCGCTGTAAATTGACACGATACTGGTACTCTGTGTATATAGCCAAGTTACCATTACTCATTGTGTATTTATTATTACGTGTTATTACTATTTTATTATTTCTCTATTTTCTTTCTCTCTGCATTGTTGGGAAGATCCCGTAAGTAAGCATTTCACTGTAAGTTTACACCTGTCGTTTACGAAGCATGCGACAAATACAATCTGATTTGATTTGGATTTGATTTTCATCCCTTCCTCTTGTTGTTTATTAACCTGTATTATAGGATCAAGCCTCATCAGAAACCCGCATGTAAATGACTAGGCTACCACTAGACTACCTTGGATGTCGGTGCTGCTGTTGGACCGTCTCTCAGAGATCTTGGCGGGCCGTGTGTTGACCGGGCTCTCCACCTCATCGGTCCCCAGGAAGTCCCCAGAGGTGACGGACATCTGAGACAGGTTACCGTGGGAACTGTGGGTACTGCAGTGGGTGCTGCTCAACGACCGCTTGGCGAGGGGCAACCTGGGAAGAGTTTAGATGAGCATTCCATCTCACGTTATAGGCAACATAGAGATTATCCAGTGTCTTGTGACAGTACTGTAATCAATCAACATCAACTCACATGGACGGATCCATAGCCTTTACATACATAATCACCAAACTGAATAGCTGAGAAAGGAAATGAATTATTCCCATTAACATCAACAGAAACCTGAACTGAACAGCCCAATCAACATTCACATATGTGGAAATTGATAACGGACTACTAATAATCAATGGATCTAATACCAATCAACGGGCCCTCCTACAAGGACGTGCATATAGGCAGTCTATAGTATATAGGTCTATAATGAACCCCTGCTTCCCCTCCGTGTCGCCCCACTGCTTTTGCTCAGAGAAGTAAACAAACCAAGAACAAAGTATCTACGTCCACACTGTTTCACTACGTACATCCTTACACAAGCAGAGTCTATGACGACCACTCATGAACGGAAGGGCTAAAAATGATATTTTTTTGTATGAACTTAAGAATGGTCCAGTGGGCAAACTTGGGCCTATCTTATATCTGTACACAGATCAGCAAAAGAATTGAACAACTTAGATTGGTGTTTCAGTCCGAAGGCATGGCCTGAAATAGTATTATGAAAACAGTTTTCCCCTTCCCCCTACCTCTTTCTTCACCTCTCTCTCTCTCTTTCTCTTTCCCATGACCAGTCACTACCTCAGGAAGTCCTGCAGACCAAACTCAATTGTGTTCCCCTCTCTAACACAATCTCTCTAAAAAACTCTCTCTCTTTCTCTCTCTCGCTCTTTCTCTCTCTCTAGCTCTCTCTCTCTCTCTCTCCCGCTCTCCCAGTCACTCGTTCTCTCAGCAAATCACAAAATATAATACTATTCTCCATAAGGCTTTTTCTCTCAAAACACAATCTTCCTGCTCCCACAGAGAGCAACTCACTCATTTGTTCATATGATGGCACTCATGGAGATCTCAATCCTATTTATGATGATGCATCACAAGTTTTTAGGCACACACACACACACACACACACACACACACACACACACACACACACACACACACACACACACACACACACACACACACACACACACACACACACACACACACACACACACACACACACACACACACACACACACACACACTCTCTATTTATGTTTAAGGATCAAAGAGTGAGTTTAAGCCAAAGTAGTAGGATAATCAAAATCACAGCATCCATCCAGTGTTCCCCTCACCCTGCGTTGTTACAGTGTGAGACGGTGGCGTCGAAGGAGTAGGACTCCACCCTGGGTCTGTCTGACTGGGCAGGAAGACTCCTGACGAAGCCAACGTATCGCTGACCCGGCTCGTACAGCTTGGCGCTCTCACACAGAGACTGGTGGTTGACGGGTAGAGACACAACCTGAGCCTGCTGGAGCTGGAACCAATTCACTGTCACCTGGGGAGACGTACACACAGAGAAAGCCCATGAGATACAGCACCCATAAAATTAGAATGACAGTATCTACACCAGACAGTATCTACACCTACACCAGATCTACAGTATCTTCTTTTATGACATTATCTATAACAGACAGAATGTCCAAAAATGGCCTTTAGTAGTCACTGGACATACTATATTACTATCTACTATATTTTGGGGAATATTTGATTTTACTCAAACATTTGGATCCTGTAAGATGTATTTGTCAACATACCGCTTTCAGAGTGAGGTCACACTGGAAGACCAGCTTTCGTAACTGGGTGAGGATCTCACTCTTGGTGTTGGCCAGGTCCACTCTCTTCACCCCTACATCTGTCAGACAGGCCTTGCAGTGGTCTCTGGCCTCATCCGCCTATGGAAGAGAGTGTGGGGGGGAGGGGGGGGGTGGTAACATGTCTAGCAGAACTGCTCACAACTACAATCCAGTGATCAAAAGAGTAACATCTTCAATATGTCAATGTGGATTCCCATGTAGCAGTTATGGGTTCCTGGGTGGCGCAGTGGTCTAAGGCCCTGCATATCAGTCCTAGAGGTGTCACTACAAACACCCTGGTTCGAATTCAGGCTGTATCACAACTGGCTATGATTGGGAGTCCCATAGAGCGGTGCACAATTGTCCCAGCGTCGTCCGGGTTTGGCCGTTGTAAATAAGCATTTGTTCTTAACTGACTTGCCTAGTTAAATACATTATTTAAATAAAAAATGGGTTAGTTGTTCAGAACTCTGGATAAGAGCATCTACTAATTGACTAAAATGTAACTGTAAATGTTAACTCGATTGTGTATTTCAGTAACCCTAGTCCTCAAGCCTTGAACCTCAGTGGGTAACTATGGGCCTAAGGGATGAGCTATGTGTTTCAGGGATGATCTACGGGCCTCACGGATAAGCTATGGACAGAGATGACATGGATGAGCTATGGGCCTCTGAGATGACATAGGTGAGCTATGGGCCTCAGACATGACATGGATGAGCTATAAACCCTAGGGACAAGACATTTTACCTTCTGCAGAGCCTCCTCCTCCAGCCTGCGTCTCTTCTCCAGCTTGGCTGCTCCCAGCTGCTCCTCCTCTACTCGGCTGGTGGACACCCGGGCCTTCTCATACTCCTCCTGTCTCTGGGCCTGCAGAACACGGGCCTTCCTCAGGGCACTGTCCGCCTCATGCTGAAAACACACACAGCGTTAACACAAGGGAAACACAAGGTAAACAAACACAATAAACCACATACATGTACACACACAAACATGTCTGCTACTAAATTGTTGACTCAGCCCTAATCATTGTTCACTTTTCAACCAATTTTCTCTCACACTGCAAAGGCTAAACATGGTTCCACAACACACAAAGGCAACACAAATAAACTGTCCTTAGAGATACACACTAACCAACCCAGTCCTTAGAGATACATACTAACCAACCCAGTCATTAGAGATACAGTACATACTAACCAACCCAGTCCTTAGAGATACATACTAACCAACCCAGTCATTAGAGATACAGTACATACTAACCAACCCAGTCCTTAGAGATACATACTAACCAACCCAGTCATTAGAGATACAGTACATACTAACCAACCCAGTCCTTAGAGATACATACTAACCAACCCAGTCATTAGAGATACAGTACATACTAACCAACCCAGTCCTTAGAGATACATACTAACCAACCCGGTCATTAGAGATACAGTACATACTAACCAACCCAGTCCTTAGAGATACACACTAACCAACCCAGTCATTAGAGATACAGTACATACTAACCAACCCAGTCCTTAGAGATACATACTAACCAACCCAGTCCTTAGAGATACATACTAACCAACCCAGTCCTTAGAGATACACACTAACCAACCCAGTCCTTAGAGATACATACTAACCAACCCAGTCCTTAGAGATACATACTAACCAACCCAGTCCTTAGAGATACACACTAACCAAAACAGTCCTTAGAGATACACACTAACCAACACAGTCCTTAGAGATACACACTATCCAACCCAGTCCTTAGAGATACATACTAACCAACACAGTCCTTAGAGATACAGTACATACTAACCAACCCAGTCCTTAGAGATACAAACTAACCAACCCAGTCCTTAGAGATACAGTACATACTAACCAACCCAGTCCTTAGAGATACAGTACATACTAACCAACCCAGTCCTTAGAGATACAGTACATACTAACCAACCCAGTCCTTAGAGATACATACTAACCAACCCAGTCCTTAGAGATACATACTAACTAACACAGTCCTTAGAGATACATACTAACCAACCCAGTCCTTAGAGATACATACTAACCAACCCAGTCCTTAGAGATACATACTAACCAACATAGTCCTTAGAGATAAAGTACATACTAACCCAGTCCTTAGAGATACATACTAACCAACCCAGTCCTTAGAGATACACACTAACCAACACAGTACTTAGAGATACATACTAACCAACACAGTCCTTAGAGATACACACTAACCAACCCAGTCCTTAGAGATACAGTACATGCTAACCAACACAGTCCTTAGAGATACATACTAACCAACACAGTCCTTAGAGATACATACTAACCAACCCAGTCCTTAGAGAAACATACTAACCAACCCAGTCCTTAGAGATACAGTACATACTAACCAACCCAGTCCTTAGAGATACATACTAACCAACCCAGTCCTTAGAGATACACACTAACCAACCCAGTCCTTAGAGATACATACTAACCAACCCAGTCCTTAGAGATACACACTAACCAACACAGTCCTTAGAGATACATACTAACCAACCCAGTCCTTAGAGATACACACTAACCAACCCAGTCCTTAGAGATACACACTAACCAACACAGTCCTTAGAGATACATACTAACCAACCCAGTCCTTAGAGATACACACTAACCAACCCAGTCCTTAGAGATACATACTAACCAACCCAGTCCTTAGAGATACATACTAACCAACCCAGTCCTTAGAGGTACACACTAACCAACCCAGTCCTTAGAGATACACACTAACCAACCCAGTCATTAGAGATACATACTAACTAACCAACCCAGTCCTTAGAGATACACACTAACCAACCCAGTCCTTAGAGATACATACTAACCAACATAGTCCTTAGAGATACATACTAACCAACACAGTCCTTAGAGATACATACTAACCAACCCAGTCCTTAGAGATACATACTAACCAACCCAGTCCTTAGAGATACATACTAACCAACACAGTCCTTAGAGATAAAGTACATACTAACCCAGTCCTTAGAGATACATACTAACCAACACAGTCCTTAGAGATACACACTAACCAACCCAGTCATTAGAGATACATACTAACTAACCAACCCAGTCCTTAGAGATACACACTAACCAACCCAGTCCTTAGAGATACATACTAACCAACATAGTCCTTAGAGATACATACTAACCAACACAGTCCTTAGAGATACACACTAACCAACCCAGTCATTAGAGATACATACTAACTAACACAGTCCTTAGAGATACACACTAACCAACCCAGTTTGTTTAGGGTCTGCTCTCATCTAGTCACACTGGTGGTGCAATTGGACTTCAAGAGATTACCTTCAACACTCTGCAGCTATTAACTGCCTGAATAATGTAAAGAGCCTGGCTCACTCACACACGCACGCACACACACACACACACACACACACACACACACACACACACACACACACACACACACACACACACACACACACACACACACACACACACACACACACACACACACACACACACACACACACACACACAGCGAGGGGTTTACATATCCTTTGATGACTGTGGCTCTGTTTGCTTTAAGTTTCCTTTTAATGTGACCTTTTAAAGTTCTGAAGTTCCACCCACCATTTTCTTCTGTTCTCTCTGCCACTGCTCCTTGACCTCCTTCCTCAGTTTGTCCAGCTCGTTCTTCCGCGCGAGGAGAGGCTAGAGAACAACCCCCACACATACACACACACACGCACGCGCACGCGCACACACACACAAACGCTTCAGTGAGTCAATGCTAACTTATCCATCAAATGCCTGTGAGTATGGATTATGCAGATCAGAGCAGGACATACTGAAAAGTCACTTAGATGTACATACCTGCATGAATTTGTTGGTTTGAAGGGTAGCTGCTGTGTGCAGTAGGAGCTGGCTGTACTCAATATCGTTCTTGAATGCTGACATGTAAATGTCCCGGAATGGCATGAACTCCTTTGATGGGAAGACAACAAAAGTGACTAATCACAATTCAAAAGAAGTAGTGTAGACGGTTTAAAATGATTCATTGTCATGACAGCTGTTATCTTTTGAGATACAAATTAACCGGTGAACAGTGTGGATATTATAACAAATGCAACTGATATGAGCAGAAAACATATTTCATCATAATCACCTGTTGACTTGCGAGTGTCTTCGCTGATTCGGCCATTTTGGCGTAGCTCTTCGCACACTCGATATCTGCAATCAGACACTCAACGTTACCTGCCTAGCCTGGTTATGTCATAAATGTTCAATACAGCATGACTAAGTAGCCACTGTCCCTGTGTGTATTATGTAGACATTGAGTGATTAAGTACAGGACAAAAAACACAAATGCCCAGGAACCTATTTATCCAAATAGAGGAGCTAACGACAAATGACTAATCACACTACTACACTCTTAGCAAAAAAAGGTGCTATCTAGAACCTAAAATGGTTCTTCGGCTGTCCCCATAGTATAACCTTTTGAAGAACCCTTTTTGGTTCCAGGTAGAACACTTTTGGTTCCAGGTAGAAGAACGCTTTCCCGAGAGGGTTGTACATGAAACCCAAAAGAGTTCTACTTGGAACCAAAAAGGGTTATTCTATGGGGATACATACAAACCAACCCAAGAACCTTTGGAAACCCTTATTTCTAAGAGTGTACACTATACTGTGCTTAGGTAAGTTTAGCGTTTACTGTAGTGAAAAAGCATATAATAACCTCATCAGTGTTATATTCAACCCATGCACGTTTGTCCTAGTATATATCTGGGGCAATATAGACCAGGTGTGAAACTATCTATTATTGTTTACAAGTAGGCTAATGCTAGGACAAATTAAGCTAATATACAGCAGCTAATACTAGGACAAACTAAGCTAATATACAGTAGCTCATGGTAGGACAAAGTAAGCTAATATACAGTAGCTAACGCCAGGAAAAACAAAGCTAATATGCAGTAGCTAATGCTAGTACAAACTAAGCTAATATACCGTAGCTAATGCTAAGACAAACTATGCTAATATACCTTAGCTAATGTTAGGACAAACTAAGCTAATGTACAGTAGCTAATGCTAGGCTAACGCTAAGAAAAAAACACTTCCAGAGCTGAGGCAAAAGGAGTTAAAGATCAGCAAAGACCCCCAACCCCGAAAGATAGTTTCTGTGTATGCATTGATATGTAGGCTGTGTGCCTTTTTAAAACATTTATGTAGTTCTGTCCTTGAGCTGTTCTTGTCAATTAATGTTCTGTGTCATGTAATGTTTCATGTTTTGTGTGGACCCCATGAAGAGTACCTGCTGTTTTTGCAACAGCTAATGATGATCCTAATAAAATACCAAATACCAACGGTGACACAGCTTACATCAACCCCCTGTTCTATTGCACGACGCAACGCAAAGTGCCTGCATACAGCTGTTAGCCGTGGTATATTGGCCATATACCACAAACCCCTGAGGTGCCTTATTGATATTATAAACTGGTTACCAACGTAATTAAAACAGAAAAATACATGTTTTGTCATACCCATGATATACGGAATGATATACCACTGCTATCAGCCAATCAGCATTGAGTGCTCGAACCACACGGTTTGTAAAATATAATCTAATAACAGTTTTCTTTTTAATTCTGTGGCTCCGACTCACCAATAATGAGATGTTTCTCTGTATTAATCCTATGTATGTTAGAGGTAAAGGGAGGGAGAGAGACTCACCCACACTGAGTCGTTTGTCCACCCAGGCCAGCAGTTCCTTGGTGTACTTGGACCAGGCCTTGGCGTATAGTAGAGCTGACTCCACCCCGCCTTCACTCCGCTGCAGCGCCACGTCCACACCATCCACCTCCTCCGCCCTCGCCGGCGGCGATGGACCTGTGATGGTAATGGTAACACGCCATGGGTTGGGGAAGAAGAAGTTAGTGGGCCTAGGCCTGAGACCGAGCATTGCTACCTACTGGCTAACAGCTACTGGCAACTAGCTACAGACAAGCCCCTCTCTATCGCATGTGTGAGTATCTGTGTATGACTGTGTGTGTGTGTTCGTGAGTGCGCATGACTGTATGCGCACTAGTGTGTGTGTCAGATCTGTCAGAAAGTAAAGTCCCTGTTGACCTTGGGTTATGTGTTGGTAATACATTGTAATGCTAAGTAGACTGGACAGGACAGGGATTGCCTCCTCTATGTGTTAATATGACTGAGCTAATAGGTCACTCTGTGTGACAGGAGAGCTTATATAGGCCCCTTAACTATACCATAGAGACTACATAGAGACAGACTATACACACACACACACACACACACACACACACACACACACACACACACACACACACACACACACACACACACACACACACACACACACACACACACACACACACACACACACACACACACACACACATACATACACACTACCGTTCAAAAGTTTGGGGTCACTTAGAAATGTCCTTGTTTTAGAAAGAAAAGCTATTTTTTTGCATTAAAATTAAATTAAATTGATCACAAATACAGTGTAGACATTGTTAATGTTGTAAATTACTATTGTTGTTGGAAACTGATTTTTTTTAAAGGAATATCTACATAGACGTACAGAGGCCTATTATCAGCAACCATCACTCCTGTGTTCCAATGGCACGTTGTGTCAGCTAATCCAAGTTTATAATTTTAAAAGGCTAATTGATCATTAGAAAATCCTTTTGCAATTATGTTAGCACAGCTGAAAACGGTTGTGCTGATTAAAGAAGCAATAAAACTGGCCTTCTTTAGACTAGTTGAGTATCTAGAGCATCAGCATTTGTGCATTTCGATTACAGGCTCAAAATGGCCAGAAACAAAGAACTTTCTTCTTTCTTCTGAAACTCGTCAGTCTAAGCCATATCTCAGACTGGCCATTAAAAAGAAAAGATTAAGATGGGCAAAAGAACACAGACACTGGACAGAGGAACTCGGCCTAGAAGGCCAGCATCCAGGAGTCGCCTCTTTACTGTTGACGTTGAGACTGGTGTTTTGCGGGTACTATTTAATGAAGCTGCCAGTTGAGGACTTGTGAGGCGTCTGTTTCTCAAACTAGACACTCTAACGTACTTGTCCTCTTGCTCAGTTGTGCACCGGGGCCTCCCACTCCTCTTTCTATTCTGTTTAGAGACAGTTTGCGCTGTTCTGTGAAGGGAGTAGTACACAGCGTTGTACGAGCTTTTCAGTTTCTTGGCAATTTCTCGCATGGAATATCCTTAATTTCTCAGAACAAGAATAGACTGCGAGTTTCAGATTAAAGTTATTTGTTTCCGGTCATCTTGAGCCTCTAATCGTACCCAAAAATACTTACGCAAACCAGATACTCAACTAGTCTAAAGAAGGCCAGTTTTATTGCTTCTTTAATCAGGACAACACTTTTCAGCTGTGCTAACAAAATTGCAAAAGGGTTTTCTAATGATCAATTAGCCTTTCAAAATGATAAACTTGGATTAGCTAACACAACGTGCCATTGGAACACAGGAGTGATGGTTGCTGATAATGGGTCTCTGTACGCCTATGAAGATAATCCATAAAAAAAACTGCAGTTTCCAGCTACAATAGTCATTTACAACATAAAAACTTGTCTACACTGTATTTCTGATCAATTTTATGTTATTTTAATGGACGAAAAATGTGCTTTTCCTTCAAAAACAAGGGCATTTCTAAGTGACTCCAAACTTTTGAACGGTAGTGTATATACAGTGCCTTCGGAAAGTACTCAGACCCCAGGACTTTTTCGACATTTTGTTAGGATCTAGCCTCGTTCTAAAATGGATTAAATAAAACAATTTCCTCAGCAATCTACACACAATACCCCATAATGACAAAGTGAAAACAGTTTTTTATTTGCAAATGTATTACCTTATTTACATAAGTATTCAGACCCTTTGCTATGAGACTCGAAATTGAGCTCAGGTGCATCCTGTTTCCATTTATCATCCTTGAGATGTTTCTACAACTTGATTGGACATGATTTGGAAAGGCACATGCCTGTCTATATAAGGTCGACAATTAACAGTGCAAAAACCAAGCATTGACGTCGAAGGAATTGTCCGTAGAGCTCCGAGACTACATTGTGTCAAGGCACAGATCTGGGGAAGGGTACCAAAACATTTCTGCAGCATTGAAGGTCCCCAAGAATAGAATGGCCTCCATCATTCTTAAATGGAAGAAGATTGGAACCACCAAGACGGGCCTTGGTCAGGGATGTGACCAAGAACCTAATGATCACTTCGACAGTGCTCTAGAGTTCCTCTGTGGAGATGGGAGAACCTTCCAGAAGGACAACCATCTCTGCAGCACTCCAACAATCAGGCCTTTATGGTAGAATGGCAAGATGGAAGCCACTCCTCAGTAAAAGGCACATGATAGCCCGCTTGGAGTTTGACAAAATGCACCTAAAGACTCTCAGACCATGAGAAACAAGATCCTCTGGTCTGATGAAACCAAGATTGAACTCTTTGGCCTGAAGGCCAAGCGTCACGTCTGGAGGAAACCTGGCACCATCCCTACGGTGAAGCATGGTGGTGGCAGCATCATGCTGAGGGGGATGTTTTTCAGCGGCAGGGATTGGGAGACTAGTCAGGATTGAGGAAAAGATGAATGAAGCAAAGTACAGAGTGATCCTTGATGAAAACCTGCTCTAGAGTGCTCAGGACCTCAGACTGGGGCGAAGGTTCACCTTCCAACGGGACAACGACCCTAAGCACACAGCCAAGACAACGCAGGCGTGGCTGCGGGACAAGTCTCTGAATGTCCTTGAGTGGCCCAGCCAGAGCCCGGACTTGAACACGATTGAACATCTCTGGAGAGACCTGAAAATAGCTGTGCAGCAACGCTCCCCATCAACTTCGACAGAGCTTGAGAGGATCTACAGAGAAGAATGAGAGAAATTCTACAGATATAGGTGTGCCAAGCTTGTAGCGTCATACCCAAGAAGACTCAAGGCAGTATTCACTACCAAAGGTGCTTCAACAAAGTACTGAGTAAAGGGGCTGAATACTTATGTAAATGTTTACGGACATATTCAATCAATCCTTATCCCAGTCTACTGTTCCCACATGCTTCAAGAGGGTCACCATTGTTCCTGTTCCCAAGAAAGCTAAGGTAACTGAGCTAAACGACTACCGCCCCGTAGCACTCACTTCCGTCATCATGAAGTGCTTTGAGAGACTAGTCAAGGACCATATCACCTCCACCCTACCTGACACCCTAGACCCACTCCAATTTGCTTACCGCACCAATAGGTCCACAGACGACACAATCGCAACCATACTGCACACTGCCCTAACCCATCTGGACAAGAGGAATACCTATGTGAGAATGCTGTTCATCGACTACAGCTCAGCATTTAACACCATAGTACCCTCCAAACTCGTCATCAAGCTCGAGACCCTGGGTCTCGACCCCGCCCTGTGCAACTGGGTACTGGACTTCCTGACGGGCCGCCCCCAGGTGGTGAGGGTAGGTAACAACATCTCTACCCCGCTGATCCTCAACACTGGGGCCCCACAAGGGTGCGTTCTGAGCCCTCTCCACATCACGGACAAACTGAATTGGTCCACCCACACAGACAGCGTGGTGAAGAAGGCGCAGCAGCGCCTCTTCAACCTCAGGAGGCTGAAGAAATTCGGCTTGTCACCAAAAGCACTCACAAACTTTTACAGATGCACAATCGAGAGCATCCTGTCGGGCTGTATCACCGCCTGGTACAGCAACTGCTCCGCCCACAACCGTAAGGCTCTCCAGAGGGTAGTGAGTTCTGCACAACGCATCACCGGGGGCAAACTACCTGCTCTCCATGACAGCTACAGCACCCGATGTCACAGGAAGGTCAAAAAGATCATCAAGGACAACAACCACCCGAGCCACTGCCTGTTCACCCCGCTATCATCCAGAAGGCGAGGTCAGTACAGGTGCATCAAAGCAGGGACCGAGACTGAAAAACAGCTTCTATCTCAAGACCACCAGACTGTTAAACAGCCACCACTAACATTGAGTGGCTGCTGCCAACATACTGACTCAACTCCAGCCACTTTAATAATGTAAAAATGTATGTAAAAAATGTATCACTAGCCACTTTAAACAATGCCACTTCATATAATGTTTACATACCCTACATTACTCATCTCATATGTATATACTGTACTCTATACCATCTACTGCATCTTGCCATCTTTATGTAATACATGTATCACTAGCCACTTCATATAATGTTTACATACCCTACATTACTCATCTCATATGTATATACTGTACTCTATACCATCTACTGCATCTTGCCATCTTGAGGTAATACATGTATCACTAGCCACTTTAAACAATGCCACTTTTATATGTTTACATACCCTACATTACTCATCTCATATGTATATACTGTACTCGATACCATCTACTGCATCTTGCCTATGCCGTTCTGTACCATCACTCATTCATATATTATTATGTACATATTCTTTATCCCTTTACACTTGTGTGTATAAGGTAGTTGTTGTGGAATTGTTAGGTTAGATTACTCGTTGGTTATTACTGCATTGTCGGAACTAGAAGCACAAGCATTTCGCTAAACTCGCATTAACATCTGCTAACCATGTGTATGTGACAAATAAAATTTGATTTGATTTGAAATGTGATATTTCAGTTGTTTTTATTTATTTATAAATTAGCAAAAATTTCTAAGAACTTGTTTTTGCTTTGTCATTATAGGGTATTGTGTGTAGATTGATGAGGGGGAAAAATGTAATACATTTTAGAATAATGCTGTAACGAAACAAAATGTGGAAAATGTGAAGGGGTCTGAATACTTTCCGAAGGCACTGTATTAGAGTGAGAATATAAATATGTGGTGTGTACAGACAATATAATTAGGAAAATAAAATGGTATGTACAGTAGTAGGTATATTACGATGAGCTATTCACAGTGGTTCCGTGTTTCTAGCCACCCAGCTTTGTTACAGAGGGAATGTGGTTTGTTGAGTACACAGAGTGACGTAACACAGATTGACAGATGAAGCTGTATTAAGATGATAGTGGAGAGGGCACTTTCGCTCAACAAACTCTTCTAGAGCCATCCCACTGGGCACAGA
This sequence comes from Salvelinus alpinus, assembly GCF_045679555.1. Classification (NCBI taxonomy): domain Eukaryota; kingdom Metazoa; phylum Chordata; class Actinopteri; order Salmoniformes; family Salmonidae; genus Salvelinus; species Salvelinus alpinus. Next base: position 72,952,021 of record NC_092093.1, read on the forward strand.
CGTTGAGTTGCACCCACTTTTGCCCTCAGAACAGACTCAATTCATATGGGCATTGACTCTACAAGGTGTCGAAAGTCTTCCACAACCCATGTTGACTCCAATGCTCCCCACAGTACTTTGGGTGTACTGTCACCCCAAGTGACATATAGCCTATCGACACATTGACACCTAATCATCTTTAGTTATTTTTAGGGGTTTTCAAGTGTTGTTTTTGATGACATTTCGTTTTTATTGCGTATATCTGTCATTTTTGAGCCACGGATTTGCAGATTGACTGACTGGTTAACTATTTTTGGCTTGGCTAACTAGATTTGTTTAAAAAATGCATCTGGGCACAGTACCATCTTTTTTTGTTTCACCTGGCTGCCAATTCCAGCTGTTATGAGAACATCATTTGAGGAATCGCCTGAAGCGTGAGAGGAACGGGAGACAGAGGAATAAAGCAGTGCTGAGAAAGAGGGCTCTTAATGAGGACGACTGGCTACTATTCTGAACTTTGCGTGGTGAGCTTGCTGGCGCCCACAGCTGCTGAGGAATCCCCCAAGTGGGTTCTACACAGAGAGGAAGAGGAGAAGTCCAGTGGCTATAAAACCCAGGCTGGTTCCCAGACTTGCCCTCTACAAGATCATCAGCAGACTCCATCCCCATCATCTACCATCTTCTGACCAGGTCCCTTCGCTCAAGCCATAAACTGACCCTTTCCATCTTCGGAGGATGCAGCTATAAAAGACTTGGCCTCTATTGGTTGACCTGTCATGGTATATTGCTTGTTTGTTTTCTTGCTCTTGAAGTGCTTTGAGATTCTATGAAAAGCGCTATAAAAATGTAATTTATTATTATTATTTTTCATTAAAAAATCCACAAAGACAGGGCTGGTTTATGTCAATATGTAATGTTTTTATAAGGGAGAGCCAAGCCAAGCTGTGATAGAGTACATTGTAAATTGTGAACTGCTATCAGTTGTTAAGTGGATGGAGTAGTAAGGTGTCATGGTGGTTGTAGTGCATGTTACCTGATGGATCATCTTTCTCTGGACCGGATACTACAGATTCCACGGAAAGGTTCTCAAACGACTGGGAATGAGACAGATAGACAGAACAGTTCCACAGTGATGAGTAAGGAACTGGATGGTACATGACATGACAGAATGACCATGGCTAGTGAGCATTTTAATTTCCCTTTGTGTTATAGTTAAAAGCTACAAACTACATCAACACCCTGTCATGCTGTAATTAATCACTAGAAGATATTTCAGGAGTACCCTCCACTTCAAACAGGAAACAATCTCCCAGCCCCATCATACAGTGTTATGTTGTTGTTTCCTGAGAGCACCACACCCTTTGACCTCTCCATCCTGGGTATCTTTAGACAGTCAATCACATTACTGTAAATACATACATAATGTCCAGACAGACAGTTGTGTATGTATCTATGTGTGTTTGTCTTACCCTGCTTCTCCGAGTCAGGGGCAGCCCCAACGCTGATCCATTCTCTACATCTCCCATAAGGAAGTCAGACACTCTGAAAGAGGAACACACAACAACAATGAAAGGCATGGAAATAACCCCTAGGCACTGGTCTGGGGTCAGATGTGTTGTGTTTAGAACAAATGGTAAGTGTATGGATTGGGGTAGGGCAAATCTCATCCTAGATCGGTGGTTGTGTGGGCAACTTCCCCTGAAGTGTTGGCAACACTTTAAGAGTCAACAACACAAGCAGCCATTACGCAAGGAAACACAGACTGAAGATTGAGAATATTATATTATCTAGAGTTGTAAGACAAGGATACCCTGCACCTATTTAAATATAGTTTGTTTGTGTCACCATAAAGAGTCAGAAAAACAGAGCTAGTTATTGCAATCACTATTACAACGTTGTACTTACACATTGCCAAAGGTGAATGCCAATGTGTCGATGGAAGTGTATATCTCTCCGAAAAGCTTCTGCTTGTTCTCCTCGTTCACATCCTTGAAGTTAACACCTGTCAAAACAGATGAAGCAAGTTAGGCTAAACTGTGAAAATAAATAACTGGGACAACCTATACCTATTCAGAACTGAAGACAAGATGCACTGTAATGTCAAAACATATAACCTACATGAACATGAGACTAATCATTATCCGAATATGTTGCTATACAGGTTGAGAGCCTACATAACATGAGGTAGTGATGAGTGTTGTGAAATAGTCCGTCTCTATCACCATATATCCCCAAAACACTTCAGCAGAATAGTTAGGCCTGAAAAGACTAAAACAGTAGAGATTTGACTGAAAAAGTAGAAATTTGACTCAAACAGCAGAGATTTGACTGAAACAGCAGAGATTTGCCTGAAACAGTAGAGATTTTAGATTTGACTGAAACAGCAGATATTTGACTGAAACAGCAGAGATTTGACTGAAACAGTAGAGATTTGACTGAAACAGTAAAGATTTGACTGAAACAGCAGAGATTTGACTGAAACAGCAGAGAATTGAGATTTGACACAAACAGCAGAGAATTGACTGAAACAGCAGAGATTTGACTGAAACAGTAGAGATTTGAGATTTGACTGAAACAGTAGATATTTGACTGAAACAGTAGAGATTTGAGATTTGACTGAAACAGCAGAGATTTGACTGAAACAGTAGATATTTGACTGAAACAGTAGAGATTTGAGATTTGACTGAAACAGTAGATATTTGACTGAAACAGCAGAGATTTGACTGAAACAGCAGAGAATTGAGATTTGACACAAAAAGCAGAGATTTAACTGAAACAGCAGAGATTTGACTGAAACAGTAGATATTTGACTGAAACAGCAGAGATTTGAGATTTGACTGAAACAGTAGATATTTGACTGAAACAGTAGAGATTTGAGATTTGACTGAAACAGTATATATTTGACTGAACCAGTAGAGATTTGACTGAAACAGCAGAGATTTGACTGAAACAGTAGATATTTGACTGAAACAGCAGAGATTTGACTGAAACAGTAGATATTTGACTGAAACAGTAGAGATTTGAGATTTGACTGAAACAGTAGATATTTGACTGAAACAGTAGAGATTTGAGATTTGACTGAAACAGTAGATATTTGACTGAAACAGCAGAGATTTGACTGAAACCGTAGAGATTTGACTGAAACAGTAGAGATTTGACTGAAACAGTAGAGATTTGACTGAAACAGCAGAGATTTGACTGAAACAGTAGATATTTGACTGAAACAGTAGAGATTTGAGATTTGACTGAAACAGTAGATATTTGACTGAAACAGCAGAGATTTGAGATTTGACTGAAACAGTAAATATTTGACTGAAACAGCAGAGATTTGACTGAAACCGTAGAGATTTGACTGAAACAGTAGAGATTTGACTGAAACAGTAGAGATTTGACAGAAAAAGCTGAGTTTTGACCGAAACAGTACTGATTTGAATTGTAATCTGGAAAGACACACCGTTTCCTGCCTTAAGTCTAAACAAAGTGATGACTGAAAAAGAGAAGGGTAAAACACCAATGTAAATAGGTCTATAATCAGTCTCCACAATAAACTTCCTGTCTCACTCGGGAGGAGAGAAAATAAACCAGAATAGGAGCTCAACAGGCAGCACCAGCAGCCCAAGCCGCATCTGAAATGGCACCCTATTCACTATATATTGCACTACTTTGGACCAGAGCGGTATGGTAGATCCCTGTGGACCCTGGTAAAAAGTAGTGCACTATAGGAGAATAGGGTTCCATTTGGGTCGCAAAACCAGTGACGCCATTCCCTGAGGCCATTCCCCTAGTGTCGATGTTCTCTCCGCCTAACAATAGAGATGTCTGGAGATCAGGAGGGGAACAGGAGATCAAGAGAATGGTTCAAGGGAAGAGGATTGCAGAAAGCACTTTTTCTTCTTCTTACCAGAAAGTTCTTCGAGATGTCTTCTTTTACATGAGATATATTAGAATGCTCTAAGTAAACGATCGGTAGTCCAGGTTGAAGGTTTTCTAGTTAGTTGAGCCCCGTGGAGACTTAGTTCCAAACAGTTCAAACAACACTTAGCAGCACAATAACCACAAACCGTTTCCATTCTAGAATCCTCTTCGTCATACAGGAAATAGGTAAGCAAGCGACAAAGGAACTAGGAGACTCAAAGAGAGAGAGAGAGAGAGAGACCAGCAGCTCTCTATGCTCTTACAGTGCAGGCTTCCTGTCTCTATAGAACAAGAGGAACTCTACCGTAAAACACACACACATGCCAGCCACCACTTACCCACGACCAGGCTTGCCCTCCAGAGGCTGAACCCTTTTTAGCATTCAGTCTGTGTGTATGATGTGGTCCGCAGTCGGGTGGTTGTTATAGCACCAAACTCTTTCTACCCAAGCTGCTCTCAAGGACTTCTCTCTTCTCTCTTCTCTGTTGGTCTTCCTGGCTGTATGGTACAACCACTCCTTGACCGTAGAGCCACTCCTTACTCAGTAGGTCCTTTGTGGGTTCCGTGGTTCCAAAGGGGGACCTGCCTCTAGTGGTCAAGCTGATCTACAGCCCTCTTAATGCACTAAAGCGTTCTCCAACTGCCACAGGGGAAATGGCACACAAGTCTCTTCCTTTATCTCCATTTGTGTCACCTAATAAGGCATTTCTTTCCAGGGAATGGGGGCAAAATGTCTCCAGTACAGGGTTCAAGCCAATTCCATAAGTTCCAGAAGCTCTTATGAGAGGTAGAACCCTTTCAGACGGGACAGCAGAGGTAGTGGTTCAAGGTAGTTTGGGTCCAGTGAGAGTCTGTCTGTGAACGCAGCTAGCTAGCTACCTCTGCCTAGGACGCTATCGCTGCGTCTCTCTGGCCTTTACGTCCTCTCCTACCCCCTCCTCCCCTCCCCGCAACACAGGACATCCTGAAGCTCACTAGAACACAATGCCAGCACTCGCTCCGGCCAACCACAGTCCAAACGTGGATGTTACATCATCAGGCAAAAACGGCATTGTTTTCACTGGGAAAGCACATGACTCCTGAACGAACACTAATAAATTCCACCTCTGAGCCTACTGCAGGGGAAGCCTGCTGACAAAACAGATATTGATGGAAGCAAACATACATGACTTAGCCAGGACATAGGAGGAAGGCCATAGGGGCCATCAGGCCATAGGGGCCATTGGGGGCCATGAGGCCATTGGGGGCCATCAGGCCACAGTGCCATTAGGTCATTGGGGGCCATCGGGCCATCATGGTAATGTTAATGCCTCAATGACCCACATACATAATGTGACTGGACTATGGCTGAACAATTCCAGCAACATCCCCAAATGACCCAGTTTTCCAGAAATCCTGGTTGGAGGGTTCCAGATTTTCTGTTTGTTCCCTCTTTTTTTAATATATATTTTTTATTTAACCTTTATTTTTATTTATTTTATTTATTTAACCTTTATTTAACCAGGTAGGCAAATTGAGAACACGTTCTCATTTACAATTGCGACCTGGCCAAGATAAAGCAAAGCAGTTCGACACATACAACAACACATAGTTACACATGGAGTAAAACAAACATATAGTCAATAATACAGTGAAAAAAATAAGTCTATATACAATGTGAGCAAGTGAGGTGAGATAAGGGAGGTGAAGGCAAACAAATATATGTATAAATAAATAAAATATAAAAAGGCCATGGAGGCGAAGTGAGTACAACACAGCAAGTAAAATAAAAACTAAAAAACACTGGAATGGTTGGTTTGCAGTGGAAGAAAGTGCAAAGTAGAGACAGAAATAATGGGGTGCAAAGGAGCAAAATAAATTAATAAATAAATACAGTAGGTAAAGAGGTAGTTGTTTGGGCTAAATTGTAGATGGGTTATGTACAGGTGCAGTAATCTATGAGCTGCTCTGACAGCTGGTGCTTAAAGCTAGTGAGGGAGATAGGTGTTTCCAGTTTCAGAGATTTTTGTAGTTCGTTCCAGTCATTGGCAGCAGAGAACTGGAAGGAGAGGCGTCCAAAGGAAGAATTGGTTTTGGGGGTGACTAGAGAGATATACCTGCTGGAGCGCGTGCTACAGGTAGGTGCTGCTATGGTGACCAGCGAGCTGAGATAAGGGGGGACTTTACCTAGCAGGGTCTTGTAGATGACCTGGAACCAGTGGGTTTGGCGACGAGTATGAAGCGAGGGCCAGCCAACGAGAGTGTACAGGTCGCAGTGGTGGGTAGTATATGGGGCTTTGGTGACAAAACGGATGGCACTGTGATAGACTGCATCCAGTTTGCTGAGTAGAGTGTTGGAGGCTATTTTGTAAATGACATCGCCGAAGTCAAGGATCGGTAGGATAGTCAGTTTTATGTTTGGGGGGTATGAGTGAAGGATGCTTTGTTGCGAAATAGGAAGCCGATTCTGGATTTAATTTTGGATTGGAGATGCTTAATGTGAGTCTGGAAGGAGAGTTTACAGTCTAACCAGACACCTAGGTATTTGTAGATGTCCACATATGCTAAGTCAGAACCGTCCAGAGTAGAGACGCTGGACGAGCGGGCAGGTTCTGGTAGTGATCGGTTGAAGAGCATGCATTTAGTTTTACTTGCATTTAATAGCAGTTGGGGGGCACGGAAGGAGAGTTGTATGGCATTATACCTCGTCTCGAGGTTAGTTAACACAGTGTCTAAAGAAGGGCCAGTGGTATACAGAATGGTGTCGTCTGCATAGAGGTGGATCAGAGAATCACCAGCAGCAAAAGCGACATCATTGATTTATACAGAGAAAAGAGTCGGCCTGAGAATTGAACCCTGTGGCACCCCCATAGAGACTGCCAGAGGTCCGGACAACAGGCCTTCCGATTTGACACACTGAACTCTGTCTGAGAAGTAGGTGAACCAGGCGAGTCATTCTGGGATTCTTGATTCTGGGATCCAACATTTTGGGAAAGTTACAGGAACTTTGCAACCATATACTGTACCAATGTAGGGAGGGGAAACAACCACATCTCTTCATTCAGGAAATGACAGGTTTCATGTGACAGGTGTCAAGTCATGGTGTTCATCACATATCATTTTGGTGTCCTTCTCAGATACCTTGGCTTAGCTAATTGGCTTAATATCTTGCTTATCTTGAGATAGATAGATACCCTTTTCTCTCCCTCTCTCTTTCCTCCTGGTGTTTGTCTCCTCTCGCTGGACAGAGACCAGTGCTGTGAAAGTCATAGCCCCACTATGAGAGCATGAATTAGACCAGGCATGAGCGAATGGGGCCTGTTCCTGATCCACTGAGCCAGTATGGCGAGCAGAGACATACACACAAACATGCACACACCCACCTACGCACACACCCACTCACCCACTCACACCCACACACACACACACACACACACACACACACACACACACACACACACACACACACACACACACACACACACACACACACACACACACACACACACACACACACACACACACACACACAGAGAGAGAGATACAGACCCCTGTTATCTCCCCCTAGGCACAGGGTCTCAGCACAGCCGCACGCCTGGATATTCCACTTTCTCTTATTTGAATCTATCTGAATTGATTACTTCAGTCTCACATTACATGGGGACCAGGTCAGGTGTGTGTGAAGTGACTAATGTGGCCAAATAAGGAAGGATGCCAATGAGTATGTGTATAGCCTGTTGAGCCTCATTGTGTGAGGGTCTAGTACAGAGGACACATATTCTGGCCCTCTAGTGGTGAGAAAGGTTATTAGGATGAGGTATGGAATTAAGAATGAAGGGACAACATGTTCGTTTATTGGGAGTGTACTGGGGCTTGTACCTTAAGCACATGGCATTTTGATTCAGCAGTGATACTGCTGTTCTGTTCCTATATACACAAAGCACTGTTAATATTAAACTGCTCCCAAGAGAAAGCCCCACAGCCTTGAAACCAGATTAGCCATTAGCAGCATCACATGACTATTGGCTAGCTAGCCACAGGACTCTATGTGAAGTCTTTCCAACTGTCACAGTAGAGCATGCAGATCGACAGCAGCCAGCACTAACACTCACTCTGTCTCTGTCTCTGTCCAAGCCACTATACAATAGCTTCCTTCAGTTCTGCTTGAAATGCACCCAGGCTGCATACCGTAGTGTAAGCCAATACTTGGAATCGACTTTGGTTCAATCACTTTTTATGCATTTGGTAGAATGCATTTAGAGCGGAAGGAAGGATAGGTATTTACATCACTACCACACACACACACAAACACCTCCCCAGCTTTTGTTCCAGGTCAGTGTGTCACCATACTTCGTTAACATAGAGCATTGCCAAAAGTATGCTGTCAAACCAGGGCCATTCCAATTGAGCAGAGGTATACTCTACTCAGAGATTCTTGTGCGGGGGCCAAGTGAAGAATTGCCCTCCATGGCTGATCATAATCTCGAGGAGAGAAGATAAATGGGATTCCTGAGCCCTATTCCCTCAGGACAGCAACACAAAGCACAAAGACTTCAGTCTTTGAGTCAAACACACTCCTCTCCCTCCTACCACTGGATTTAATAGGAATTCAGATTTAAACATTCAAATAATACATGTTCTGTATTTTTCAGTCAGGGGTTTGAATACATGCTGTGTGTGTTATTTGAGCGAAGTTCTGATATTTAGAGTGAATTCATCCTCAAAAGCTTGCTGCAAATACATCTTCTAATTTTGCTAAACAGACAAACATGCTGGCCCTGTAATGCTTAAGCACAAACCTTCTTCCAGACCTAATCCAGCCAAATGAGGCCTGGGGGAGGTACGGTAGGGAGGCAAGGACTGTGAGCCATTAGGTTGGGAGACAGGGAGGCAAGGAGTCAGGAAGACAAGGAGGCAGGGAGACAGGAAGACAAGGAGTCAGTGAGACACGGAGGCAGGGAGACAGGGAGGCAGGAAGACAAGGAGTCAGGGAGACAGGGTGGCAGGGAGACAGGGAGGCAGGGAGACAGGGAGAGAAGGAGACAGAGAGTCAGGGTGTGTTTGAGACATGTCTCTATGCTCTAGGGAGTGCTGCTCACCTTTGACCTGTGCGATGACGGTGCCTGCAGCACTGAGGATGTCCACAGAGTTGAGGGTCTGGTGTTTGCTGATGACGGCCTTCAACACGCGCAGCAGCTCCCCCAGACGCTCATGGACTACCTGGTGAAGACAGTCCTGGTGCTCTGGAGGACAAACAGACACAAAGACAAGATTGTTAGGGAACCATCTCAGTAACACAATGGCTACAGTGTTTGTTCAAATTCATATACTGTATAAGGCACATTTTATCTGGAGGGAAAGACACAAAGACACAACTGTAAAGAGAACCATCTCTTTAAGATGTAAGTGAGTCCCACTCAGAACAGACTCAATTCGTCGGGGCATGGACTCTACAAGGTGTCGAAAGCGTTGCACAGGGACGCTGGCCCATGTTGACTCCAATGCTTCCCACAGTTGTGTCAAGTTGGCTGGATGTCCTTTGGGTGTTCGACCATTCTTGATGCACATGGGCATCTGTTGAGCATGAAAAACCCAGCAGCGTTGCCTTTCCTGACACAAATTGGTGTGCCTGGCACCTACTACCATATCCCGTTCAAAGGCACTTGAATCTTTGGTCTTGCCCATTCACCCTGTGAACAGTACACATACACTATCCATGTATCAATTGTCTCAAGGCTTAAAAATACACTGATTGAAGTGGATTTAACAGGTGACCTCAATAAGGGATCATAGCTTTCACCTGGATTCACCTGGTCAGTCTATGTCATGGAGAAAGCAGGTGTTCTTAATGTTTTGTACACTCAGTGTACAGTAAGTGTTTACAATGTATGATAAGGATTTCTGAGTTATATATTTCAATATAAAGAGGAGACACCAGTCAAGCAATTCCAACTAGGTGTTGATTCACATTAGTCAGACATGTGGATCTAATACTAGGTGTTAACCATTGAGAGAAAGAGGCCTTAGCGAACTCAGGTGTGACGGTAAATGTGACTACCTGATAACTAATGCATAACTAAACATGACCTGTAGTGGTCTTCCTGTAATTAGTGTAGTATTTATCTGTAGTGTTTACACATCCATAATAAAACTGACCATTACTTATGCTTCAGTAATTACAGTGCGGCCTGGCACTACAGATGGTAAGATCAAGAGCACTTTAGTATTCAACCAGCTTGTTAATGTATACACCACATAGTTAGAGGGTGAGCTCATCAGAAAGCAGCTGAATGGGAGGACAGAAATTACTAATCTAACAGTCTCCAGATGCTTTTACGACTCCCTTGAATTTTTGATCCACCACCGCAGGCGAGTGAGTGTGGCAGTGCCACCACTGACAAAGCCTCGCAGTATCAACCGAGGACTGTTTTTCCCAGAGCCCAGTGAAACTGAGAGCCACAGAGAGGGTCAGAGTCAAAACACACACACACTCGCAGGCCTGTCAAAGCCACATTTGTGCTGACGGTCGCCCCTGGATTACCCCGCGTATGGAAAAGGGGATCAGGGAGACTTTAGCCGTCTCCCCTTTTTTCTTTTATTCATTCCCCCTCTTTTTTGGAGCGGGACAAAAAGGGCCGGCGGTGGAACTAATGTTTCTGGGTGGATGTGGCTGCCATCGCCATGACAATGCCAGCTGTCCTCCAACCAGGAAATACAGCCAGCTGACCAGTAGGTGACTGTCGGACTGCTTCATATGGACCAACAGTAAATGTCAACATGCAACTGCTTCATAATAGAACCACAGGGAACAAGTTACTGTCACAACCACTAGCTACATCTAACAGCATGAAGTGACGACTTTATAAGGACTACCAGTCACAAGTCAACAACATCCACTAGCCCAACAAGTGACCTCATCATTAAGTCAAAACAACAAGTGAACCAACCCTAGATCAATGTTCTTTATTGGATGATGTCAATAAACATCAGACCGAATACGAGAGAGAACAGAACCCTTCATTGGATCAACAGTAACAGATTCAACAGATTCTACAAAACCAACTGATTGTATACTGTAAAACTCCCAGCAGCATCTCTGCTCTGCCAACAGTCTCTCTACAGGATGTCTGGAGTCTTCCCCAGCTCCATGGTAACCATACCCAGTTTCATGGCAACCGCCTCCATCCATCTTCTTTGGATGTCAAACTACAGCTACTTCCTGTGTCTGGAGAACCTGGTGCTTTCTCTTCATTTTGTTTCAGCCTGGCTTCTGCCATGTTTCAGCCTGGCTCCTGCTATGTTTCAGCCCTGCCATGTTTCAGCCTGGCTTCTGCCATGCTTCAGCCTGGTTCTGCCATGTTTCAGCCTGGCTCCTGCCATTTATTGCCTGGCTCCTGCCATGTTTCAGCCTGATTTCAGCCTGGCTTCTGCCATGTTTTGGGCTCCCGAGTGGCACAGCGGCCTAAGACACTGCATCTTAGTGCTAGAGGTGTCACTACAGACCCTGGTTCGATTCCAGGATGTATCACAACCGGCCGTGATTGGGAATACCATAGGGCGGCACACAATTGGCCCAGTGTCTTCCGGATTAGGGTTTGGCTGGGGTAGACCGTCATTGTAAATAAGAATTTGTTCTTAAGTGGCTTGCCTTGTTAAATAAAGATAAAATAAAATAAATGTTTCAGCCTGGCTCCTGCGAGGAAGAGCCTCGCAGTGTGCCTCTGGCCCCCATAATGCACAACACCGAGCCCCATTATCCAGCAGGCTGTAACTGCATTAGGGAGTGGATGTAAGGTGGGGGTACTTCCTAAACAGATCAAATTTATCTCTGTCTATAGAGATTAAGATGTTGTTCTGTATGTCTACAGGTTTAATAAAGACTATTTGGTTTGATGTGGGTATGTTGGGACAAGATCATAATGAAACAAAAATGTCATGCAAAAAGAATGTAGCTGAGTGATTCATAAAATCCCAACTTCCTACTCTGCTGGGGTGTTCCCCTCGAAGGAGCACATTCAGCACAGTGCAGCTGCTCACCAGTCTGTCTCTCTCTCTCTCTCTCTCTCTGTCGCTCTGTCTCTCTCTCTCTCTGTCTGTCTGTCTGTCTCTCTCTCTCTCTCTCTCTCTCTCTCTCTGTCTCTCTCTCTCTCTCTCTCTCTGTCTCTCTCTCTGTCTCTCTCTGTCTCTCTCTCTCTCTCTCTCTCTCTCTCTCCCTCTCTCTCTCTCTCTCTCTCTCCCTCTCTCTCTGTCTCTCTCTCTGTCTCTATCACTTGTTTGTCTCCCGCTCCTCTCTATGTCTCTCTCTTTCTGTCTGTGTTATTTTGCCATGAAGGACATTTGCTTCACAGACCTGCAGTACCGTCTTTCCCAAGCTAGTGTGTGAGTGCGTCCTCACCCATTAGATTGGGAAAGACTGAAAACCCAGCCAGCACACAATGATCAGGTGTGTCCAATGATGTATATATATACTACATGACTGACTGAACTACCATTGTAAAAAAAGATTTTGGAAGCTATATAAATGCATTTATTAATGTCTACGTCTTTGATTTTGCCACGTTTATTATATTACACACACCTTAATGCATACTTTTAAGTTATATTATATGAGCTAAACTTACAAATAATTTAAAAAATAAATAAATAAATAAAAATACATTTTCCTTAAAGTCACATTTTTTTAATGTTACTGTCCCCACTACAACAACACAACACTTAAATACATTTAATTTAATACATTTAACATTCCTTAGAAGGACTGCTTCTTCTGGGGAAGTGCCAATATGGCTAATCAGTGGCTTCAAAGCCTCTCATTTGCCAATAAATAGCATCAGCAATCAGGGGTTTATTTACTGTACATCATTGGGTGGGTCAGGGTTTCCAGCCACCACAAACCTCCAGGTCTTTATTGGCTAGGGGTTAGATTAAACCCCTATTTAAAGACAATACACTTTGAATGACAATGTCCACACAATGGCCTGAACCGTCTGTCAACACATACAGTACATTATGGCCCATTCACATAGACACAGAGTAACAGAATCCTCCAAGGTCTGGAGGTGGTGCAGATTAAAAAGCCTGAATGCCCCATGAGACAGAGGCTCTTCCTTCTGCAGGTGCAGGATGGCGGGCGCCTCGTAATGGCTGTTGCTTGGTCTTTACATCCAGGCCATCCTGTATGGAGCTACTAGAAGGACATTACGTTTAGTCCACTGGCCCAGCAGGACACAGGATGATGTACAGAGGCTGGTGGTTTAACCCTGTGCCTCCCTGTTAGAGGAGCACAATGGGACAGAACCCTGTTCCCACCAGGGCCCTCCAGCTATCCACACTTCTCCCCAGCATAACGAGTGTAGACCCCTGTCTGTTGCAGCCACAGGCCTGGGAGACTTATTTCACAATGGATGAGAGGGACAGTTTCACCATGAAAACAACCCCACTCAGAGTACTGGGAACTGGAAGAGTCGCTTTGTTTTACTTACTGTGCAAAAGTTTTAGAGCAAAACAATTATGAGATTTGGTAAAAGGAAAAACAACTTAATAGTATGCTAGCTGCCAGGAAAGGAGCATTTATTTCACAATGCAGGAAAACCATCAGTTTGCTGAGAAGAGTCTGTTTGAGTGGGAAAAGCTTTCCTTTTGTCTCAGAGGCCATTTGCAAACAGTGGGGCCTGTCTGCTTGAGGGCCTGCCTGCCACATGAAGCATTTTTTGGAACAATAAATCACAACGCCAGGCTTTTCACTTTTCACAGGAGGAAAGAGGGGGAGGAGGAGGGGTGCTGGGGTAAGGAGGGGGGGAGGGAGGGTCGGGTGGGAGGAAGCGAGGTTGTTTGGTCGGTGGTGGTACCCTCCCCTGGGTTTTGTCCCAAACATGCCCCTTTAAACCCACATCCAAGCTTAGCCAGGTTATGGGAGAACAGAGAGAGACATTCCCGGGAACGCTCTGTTGGGAATAGAAGCTATAGGGATCAGTCTCCCATTCCAATGAAGAGGCCAAGGGAGCGAGAGGAGAGGGCTTGCCAGAACCACATCGCCACATTTTTACTTCATTAGCGTCATGGAAACCACTGCATTCCAGCCTGGCTGTGTCTCTTGTTAGGAAGTGGGGCGAGCGCAAGGGGTGATGGGGGGATCCATAATAAAAACATTGTTGGATCATTCACCATCGAGATGACACCTCAATACGAAAACATTCAAAGCCCCTCCGACTCTATAGGCAGCTATCTAATGAGTTAGGCATTCAAATAGGCATTTCTTTCGCCAACAGAGGTCATATCGCTCAAAAGGCCTGAGTGATCCTATGTATGGATCTACCATCCACTAGGCTCCACATAACAGATTCCTCAATATAATGGTGACGCAACTGAAATAGTAACTTCTCATAGACCAGGGACACCCTTGTCTTTTGAAAGAATAAAAAATATCTAATTTGATATGTTAAAATGTCACACCCTCTTATCCAATGGTATATCTGTCTGGTGCCTTATTGCTTTCGAAAAAATACTATTTATCCATGGAGTGGCAGAAGGAAATATTTTCAGCAACAACAAAAAAAACAGATTTTCATGAGCCTTAGCACGAATGTCATCATGTCATGATCCTCTCTTGTAACACCTAACTGTCAATGGCCTCTAATGGTTGGATCCATCCAAAATGACATGGCAAAATTCCTTTTCCTGTGACGCTAGATATGTTCAGTCATGCATAGAAAATCATGGGAGCAACATATTATTTATGCTTCAAAACATTTGAGAAGACAGAAGGGGCGTCACGGTACAAAGCAAGTGTGAAATCACTAAACACGTCACAACTGGGTTCAGAGGGGGCCCGATTAAACACAAGGAGCTCATAGGCTAACATAGCTTCGGGATAGTTAGCACTAGCTGGGCTAAATACGGTGCTGGGTCTGGACACCCCGTGTTAGCCATGACTAACGTCAATCACACGACCAATCGCAATGTGTCCCATTGAGTCAACCTACAGCTGGACATTCTTGTGACTTACTTCCCCCTTCAAATAATCAGCAAGGGCTTTGGTAGGAGGGCTTTATGTAGGAGGGCTTTAGTAGGAGGGCTTTGGTAGGAGGGCTTTATGTAGGAGGGCTTTGGTAGGAGGGCTTTATGTAGGAGGGCTTTGGTAGGAGGGCTTTATGTAGGAGGGCTTTGGTAGGAGGGCTTTGGTAGGAGGGCTTTGGTAGGAAGGCTTTGGTAGGAGGGCTTTATGTAGGAGGGCTTTGGTAGGAGGGCTTTGGTAGGAGGGCTTTGGTAGGAGGGCTTTGTGTAGGAGGGCTTTATGTAGGAGGGCTTTGGTAGGAGGGCTTTGGTAGGAGGGCTTTGGTAGGAGGGCTTTATGTAGGAGGGCTTTGGTAGGAGGGCTTTGGTAGGAGGGCTTTATGTAGGAGGGCTTTGGTAGGAGGGCTTTATGTAGGAGGGCTTTGGTAGGAGGGCTTTATGTAGAGGGCTTTATGTAGGAGGGCTTTGTGTAGGAGGGCTTTGGTAGGAGGGCTTTATGTAGGAGGGCTTTGTGTAGGAGGGCTTTGGTAGGAGAGCTTTGGTAGGAGGGCTTTGGTAGGAGGGCTTTATGTAGAAGGGCTTTATGTAGAAGGGCTTTGTGTAGGAGGGCTTTGGTAGGAGGGCTTTGGTAGGAGGGCTTTGTGTAGGAGGGCTTTGTGTAGGAGGGCTTTGGTAGGAGGGCTTTGGTAGGAGGGCTTTGGTAGGAGGGCTTTGGTAGGAGGGCTTTGGTAGGAGGGCTTTATGTAGGAGGTCTTTGGTAGGAGGTCTTTATGTAGGAGGGCTTTGGTAGGAGGGCTTTATGTAGGTGGGCTTTGGTAGGAGGGCTTTGGTATGAGGGCTTTATGTAGGAGGGCTTTGGTAGGAGGGCTTTATGTAGGAGGGATTTGGTAGGAGGGCTTTGGTAGGAGGGCTTTGGGAGGGCTTTGGTAGGAGGGCTTTATGTAGGAGGGCTTAGGTAGGAGGGTTGTCAAAGAAAGAAGTGCATTACCGTAATCAGTTATAGTCTACTGGCAGTAGGACTTAAGAGAGCTTTAGAGGACTGATCAATGCATGACTTATCATCTCCATTTTTCAAGATGGAGTCATCCCTATACTTTTGAGTGACTCTCACAGAAAAAAACAACAACATATTTTACACTTACATTATAAAATGTCTGCTAAACTTTATATGTTAGACCTACACCAAAGTGTAGCTGAGCACATTGCCAAAAGCTGCTAAAACTCACGGTGATTTAAAAGCCAAGGCTCGCTGTGTAGGACGTTCCACGGCAGTAACTTTGTGAACGGTAACTAACAGGCAGGCTCCTCCTAATAAACAAAATCAACTATTGTGTCCAAACTTTAAAGGGCAGAAAATAACAGGCCTGCTTAACTTTTAACAGACACTGTAAGCTTTTTATAAGAGGCACCCCAGCAGGTGGATCAGTCTAGTGGCCAGAGTAGTGTGAGGCAGACAAATCCTGGTTTCAAATAGTATTTGTTAAGTATCTGCACTTAACTGAGCTTGCCTGGCGCAATCAAACCAATGGAATAATTCCAAAATATGACATTGGCATCCCGTAATCCGAACCATCAATTTATACATTTAAAGTTGGTTTAGAGACCGTATTTAACACCAAGGAACCGTTTTACGATGAAATTGTCCCCAACTCTCAACTGGTGTCTCCAAAATTAGGTAGGCACATTCCCTCACATGACGAGGAAATGCCCAGCAGTTAAATGCTTCTGGGACACAGTTACAAAGTTACAAAGTGCATGAATGTAAATACTCAATCCTTTGCATCTACTATATTACTTAATGATGATAGCTCCTTGAATCTGTCAAAAAATCTGAAACAATTACTGCTGGCAGGCAGCACTGCAATCACCTCACTCTTTCCCAATTTGCCAGTGGATACAGTTATAACATTAGAATGATTGACAGTGAGAATGATTGGCGCTAGTCAAGGAACAATTGAGGCCTGGAGAACACATTTGACTCTGTAAAGAATAATCTCAGCTGAAGCCCAGCACAAACAAATAAACAATCTATAAAGCACAACCATACAAAAAAAGGATATACTGTTTAGTTTTTACAGTACCAGTAAAAAGTTTGGACACACCTACTCATTCAAGGGTTTTTCTTTATTTGTACTATTTTCAACATTGTAGAATATAGTGAAGACATCAAAACTATGAAATAACACATATGGAATCATGTAGTAACCAAAAAAAGGTTAACAAATCAAAATATATTTTATATTTGAAATCTTCAAAGTAGCCACCCTTTTCCTTGATGACAGCTTTGTACACTCTTGGCATTCTCTCAACCAGCTTCATGAAGTAGTCACCTGGAATGCATTCCAATTAACAGGTGTGCCTTGCTAAAAATTAATTTGTGGAATTTCTTTCCTTCTTAATGTGTTTGAGCCAATCAGTTGCGTTGTGACAAGGTAGGTTTGGTACACAAAAGATAACCCTATTTGGTAAATGACCAAGTCCATATTATGGCAAGAACAGCTCAAATAAACAAAGAGAAACGACAGTCCATCATTACTTTAAGACACGAAGGTCAGACAATCTGGAAAATTTCAAGAACTTTGAAAGTTTCTTCAAGTGCATTCACAGAAACCATCAAGTACTATGATGAAACTGTCTCTCATGAGGACCGCCACTGGAAAGGAAGACCCATAGTTACCACTGCTGCAGAGGATAAGTTCATTAGAGTTACCAGCCTCAGAAATTGCAGCCCAAATAAATGCTTCACAGAGTTCAAGTAACAGACACATCTCAACATCAACTGTTCAGATGAGACTGCGTGAATCAGGCTTTCATGGTCGAATTGCTGCAATGAAACCACTACTAAAGGACACAAATAAGAAGAAAAGACTTGCTTGAGCCAAGAAACACAAGCAATGGACATTAGACCGGTGGAAATCTGTCCTTTGGTCTGATGAGTCCAAATTTGAGATTTTTGGTTGCAACTGCTGTGTCTTTGTGAGATGCAGAATAGGTGAACGGATGATCTCTGCATGTGTGGTTCCCACCGTTTTTGGTTACTAGTATTACATGATTCCATATGTGTTATTTCATAGCTGTGATGTCCTCACTATTGTTATACAATGTAGAAAAGAGTTTTTAAAAATAAAGAAAAACCCTTGAATGAGTAGATGTGTCCAAACTTTTGACTGGTAATGCATATATATTCAGTATATGTACCTACTTTCATCTTTTTAAAAAACTTTTTGGGTTTTCAGGCCCATGGGGAAGGGGTGGTATGTGGAGATGGGGGGGACTGACAAGCAAGGGGAGTACGAAGGGGTGGAAAACATGTTTGGATGGAGACATGTTGGATGAGTGGGGTTGGGGGAATGGAGAGGGAGGTTGGAGGCTCACTTCTTCTCTTTCTCCATCCTTTAAATATCACATGTATTATGACTTTTTGCTCTGTGGTATGATCATGGGGATCAATGCTTTGTATTTGTGTACTTAAAAAAAAAAAAAATCTGTTTGAGTGCCAGCCCACGGGTGGATGCGAGCAATTAAATTACATGAATGACATGAATTACATGAATTTGTGTATTGTGCCTCCCAACAAGAAAATTACCAAATTAATAAAAATAAATCAAAAGTATTTGAACCCAGGTTAGGAATGAGGCAAGGCCTTTCCCACCCTCCACTCTCCCTCCTACACTTCCTGTGGCCGCGGTCAGCACGGTTCACCCCTGCACCCCGGAGTCGGACCACCGGCGGTTGGGCCACTCCACACCGGATTAGCGGATTACACGGCACTGTTAAAGGACAGAATATTGGCCTTCCCAGACTTCCCCTATTTTTCCCCTGTCCTGCCAGTGCCTCCCCTGGTGCTTCACCTTTCAAACGCTCTTTCCCATGACTGCACACAAAGAGGAACCGTTTAAAAGAGAAAGTCTTCCCCCATACACACACACAGCACCTTCCCTTCCGTCTAGGTCTGGGCTCCTTTATATTCCCCACCCGACCACTCACTCTACTCTGCAGGCCCTGCCCCAGTCACACAGGTTAGCCATTACATTAGGCATTAGCATGAGAAAACACTATGCAGAAAAAGTCAGTTCACTCAATGAACTAAGGAAGGCTGGGAATTTGAGGTCAGTGCCTTTTTGTGTCATTGACAGAGAATATTTTGCATGGCATGTTGAGATGACATGATGGAATGGTGAAGTGTGTTTAGCCAACTTAATAAGCTGTCTAGCTGCCTGGCAGCTGATTCTCTGAAACAACTCGTTGGTCCATTAGAGCTCTGAGCCCTTTCCTTAGCCTTTCACTGTCCACAGATCTGACAGGAAGTTTCGATAGGTAAAAGCAACATGATGATCTTACACCAAGCCACGTAAAGCGAACGTGAAGCTAACGTGAAGCTAACGTGAAGCTAACGTGAAGCTAATGTCATGTTGCATTGACATAAACAGCTCTTTTCAACTTTATGAAGAAACAGGCAAATTAACTACTTCAATATTATTGGAATTCCCTACGTAAACTCATTACATAAAGGTAGGACTTGGTTTACTTTGCTATCTGCTGAAAATGTTGGGATATAATAAAAGAAAACACATTCTGAAATCAAAACTCCTGTGAGTGATAGATATTGGCTCCAGATTAAAGCTATCTATCGTGGGCTTTTTAAACTACTCCAAGTCCAAGAGTGAATGAATTCTCATGAAAATATTCCCAAAATCTCCTTCTTCCAGCCAACAACTATGTTTACCCTTGGAGATCCCTCTATCCCTTTCCCCGGTCCTTTGCATATCAATGAACTGCTTAGCGTGGAGTCAAGAATTAGCTTTTCCTCCTTTTCATTTCTGCACTGAGCTGCCTGTCCGTCACACTGAGGGAAGACAGTCAACCTTTTTCTCCTGATCCCCCCCCAACTCCTGTTTGTGAGCCACTCTGAAGCCTGGCATTCCAACTATGCTTTATTTAAGAGAGACTGAAAATCCCCCACAGTGCAACCTCTCGCTGGCGGCCAAGATCGGCTGGTATTAGCCAGACAGCTGAGACTGAGACTAGTGGCCCACTCAGCGCTGCAGCCCTATTTAGCATGGACTGGGTAGCTCCATCAGCCCAAGAAGCTGGAGGCTTTACAGGCCTCAAAATGGCCGAACTGAACAGGCTCTTCAGCACACCTGTCAGTAGGTAGAATGGAAGCAAACTTTAACCTAGCATCGAGGACAAGAGGACTTTGTTTAGCTTCGCTAGCATCCTAATCCTGCATGAATGGCGTTCGAACGGAAGACTTGGAATGGGACGATCTCTCACTCTCTATGCCTGCATCCCAAATGGTACCCCTTTCCCTACATAGTGCACTACATTTGACCAGGGCATATAGGGTTTTGGCCAAAAGTAGTGCACTATATAGGGACTAAGGTGCCCTTTGGAACGCAGACAATATTGCGTGGAGAGAGAAGTCTCTAGACTGAACTAGTGCACATACTTGGGCAGGGCCTGTGGACAAATTAATTTGTCCTCCAAAACATGAAAGCAAAATTATTCGTCAAATAAAATAATCTTATTACGCAGAGATGTAATTAACTGTTTCAAAGGAATCTTTGATTCCCCTCCAGGCATCTGTAATGGTATTCGTTTTGGAAAAACAAGGGTGTTTGCGTTGCGAGTTCAAAGCACCCGTTGTCCAACTCAATATCGTCATTGTAGGGTGAATGATTGGAGCAGACAGGATCAATGGTAACAACATGTCCATGGCTTTTCTATTTGGGCTTGTCTCTCTCTCTCTGGGCTGGGTGGAGGAGGGAAGATGGTGATTATAACATGTGTCAGCCTCACTAGAAGGACCAGGGGAACATCTTCATGCCAAAAGGCCGCTTGCGAATTTCAAAGAGGCCCAAGAACCAGTCTCCATTCACCATCCATGATGAATTATGTAAATGTAGGGCTCCTTGTGCTAAACAGATTCTGTCACAACAATGGCTCCTGGGAGAACACTTGATATTTGCTCCAGGGAGGTATTGTTCCCGCCCAGAAGAGGAGGTTCAGACGGGAGATGGGTTTATTGTTAAAAGTTGGGCTCTAAGCTTTGGCGGTTCCCTCACTCTATCCCATCTCGTGTACCCCCTCCTTCCCTCCCATCCTCCCTCCTTTCTACTAAAACCAAGTCCTCATTTGTTTTTTGGGGGAGGGAGAGATCTTGGTACGACGCTGCACGGTTCGTCCCAGCCACGCTTCACGGTCAGTCTGTTCACGTTTTGTTTAGGTCCACATCAAACAAGGCTCCCCCTTGTTTCACGTAACTGCAACACTGAGTATGATGGGTAAAGACAGCTCCCAGTTCTCTCACCAGTCTCTCCAGTCTTCAGATCTGCCTGACAATAACCAGTTATGAGTTCTGCACAGCATGGGTCCTCTCTCATGCAAGCGTGCCCTGAAGGTTCAGGCCCATAGAGGCTAAACAAGGCCAATTAATCGGAGCAAACATATCAGGACTTGAGCACAAAGTTAAGATGGATCCTGACACACAATGTGCTGTATGCAGTAAAACACTAACATCAGTAACAATAACAGACAAACAACATCCCACTCAATTATATGACCGCTAGCCACTGTTTGGCTAGCAGACTCCACTTCTCAGGTGTATTTAGAGCTAAAGATCGAATCTGCATTTGGGGAAACAGCTCCACTGTTTGCCCCAGCGCCTTTGTTATAGTTTTTGTTTTGTTGACGAAGCAGAGGAGAGGAGCATCCGGCAGCGTGGTGAAAAAACCTTTCAGTACCCATTCTGCTGTTCTGTCGAGCATGCAAAGATGTCAGAGGGAAAAAACTGTCTTTGTTGTTTGCAGTAACTTCTTTATTATTGGAATATCCCAAACGGATGTGGAATTTTCACAATTAAGGATTCTAGCTTTAAGGCAAAGATTATCTCTTCCCAGCTCCTGCTATGCATTTTGGTACATAGTGCAGGATGTCACGGTAATTATGGCTGGTCCTAGACAACTTAAATCCAACATTGTGCTGGGAGTGGTAGATTCGAGGGGTGTCTTAATCTAATCCAATGGATACATTTTCAATCTTGGTTTCAAATCCTTAATCCAAGATGGGAGACAAGCAGGAGGTCATATGTGGATTGAAGGCAGGGGGTCTGTTGATTGTAATCTAACAGTCAAATTGACCATCCTTGGTTTCAGTTACTAAATTTGTGATTACATAAATAGATGTTATACTGTCCTTTTCAATATTTAATAGCTATGAATATGAAGCTATAATGTTCAATGAATTCCTAATGTTAAGCAGGATAAATAACGGACTGTGTTGCAAATACACCAATTATTTAAAGCTACAATCAGCAATCAACAATAACAAAGTGCTTCCCTGTCCCTGTTTCGGGAAAAGGCTTAGGGATAGGGCTGGAGAAATGAATCACTCTTAAATTCATAGTCAGAGCTATGGATGCAAGGACTGGCCATCCATGATATCAACATTATTGTTTTAATCATGTTATGAGGCTATATAGTGTATGTTTACAGTAAAACAAGCTTATATTTTGGGATTTGATGCGGTACGACAATTGAACTAAAGCTCATGAGGCATTTATAAGTTATATTCTTTAAGAATAAATGGGTACAGTACATATCATTCAATAATATGTAAGAAATGGATGTAGCAACTGCTGATTGTCCCTTGAAGGTTGTTTTGAGGTGTTGATTTCAAAGGCATGAACTGGATCCATTCCCACCCTCTTCAACTGTAGTACTGTGATGGGTAACAGTCAACAGGTGAGTAAATGTTTGGCCAGGTAGGTTGATATCCTGCTTTCCTCCAGGTCATTCTATTGAAGGCTACAGGAGACATGGCTACAATGCTCACCTTGTTGGGACAAAAACAATGACGTTTACCAGACTACCTCACGTTCGTCGTGGTGTATGAGGTCAACTGTGGTGAGAGAGTAAATAATGCTCGCTGGTGTTCTCAAGTGTCGAGGCTCAAGTACGATCAACCAAACAAACAAGCAGACTAAACAAAAAGGTTCAACTTTGGGCATAGACAGCATTTCTCTGACTGAATAGTCAATTAAGGCTGACAATAGCTTATCAATAGGTATTTCAAAAGAAAAAACTATATTTATATAACTCTTTCCTCACAAACCTGACCTGAACAGTACTGTACTACCTCATGCCAATGGGAAAACACATGTTGAAAAATCAGACAGACCAGTCTAGTACTGTATAATGTTATGTCAGCAGCAACTCACAGCCAGTTCTCACACATCACTCCTTCCATGACTAAACAGAGAGGTCTGCATTGTGTTTGTTCCTCCCACACCGTGTCTCACAGGCACGGTGGCTGCATCCAGCATGGCACACTATCCACTACATTCACTACTATCTGGGCACAAGTTGGGCACTATATGGTGTCTCACAAACGCCACCATGTTGGGGCCCACACACACCAGCCAGCCAGCATGTGGTGAAGGGCCTCCTTCTCTTACTCAGATGGACCCCCTTCCTGGAACAAATTCACCCAGGCCTTACCGGCGCCCATAACCATAAATCTACTCACTGAGAGGAACAGAGGCAGAGAGGGGGAGAAAGATGGAGGGGTAGAGAAAGCGAGAGAGAGAGAGAGAGAGAGAGAGAGAGAGAGAGAGAGAGAGAGAGAGAGAGAGAGAGAGAGAGAGAGACAGACAGAGATGGATAGAGAGAAAGATGGAGAGAGACAGAGAGAGAGCAAGAGAGAGGTGAAGGGAGAACGAGAGAGAGAGAGAGGAAGGGAGAAAGAGAGAGAGAGGTGAAGAGAGAAAGAGTGAAAGAGGGGAAGGGAGAAAGAGAGAGAGGTGAAGGGAGAAAGAGAGAGAGGACAGGGGAACACAAAAAGTCCCTCAGCTTCCACGTTGGAAACAAAACATCCTACAAATCTTCACTCTGAGTGTGGTAGGCCATTAAAGTCTACAAACCAGCACAGAGTAGCCAGAGGATGGCCACCCGCAGCCTGCACGCGCTCACACCGCACAGGGCGCCTCCTTCTGCTGCTTCTTCTACAGGCAGACTTTACCCCTGTTCCTCCGCTCCCTCTGTTAACTATATTTCAATCCACATTTTCCCTCCGTGGAGGGATAAAAATTCCGGCCATATGTCACCTCATCCCACACTTCAATCCCCTACTGAGAAGTTAATCTGCAGAACCACCTCTCGCATGGTCGTTATACGTGATGAGGTCAATGCCCTGCTGGTTTATACAAGACCAGAACAACAACAAAAAAACAATTAAGCTAATGTAAGAAATCCTTTCAATCAGCTTATTAGCCATTTAGTGGAGTGTAGATCAATCAAATGTATTTATAAAGCCCTTTTTACAACAGCCAATGTCGAAAGTGCTATACAGAAACCCAGCCTAAAACCCCAAACACCAAGCAATGCCGATGTAGAAGGCTATGCTTAAAAAGAAGCCTGTAAAATCACTCAGAAACAATATTTGCTGACTTTCTCATGTTCTGGTCTGTGGTTCAAACGTGTGGTAAATGCAGATATATTGTCTAACGGAGTGTCGTAACTGATGAAGTCAAGGCAAACCATTCTGGACTAGGCTAGGTGAATTTACAGTGGCTTAAAATACGGATCCGCTCTCAGCGGCCATAAAAGGAGTTTTTTAAATAAAGAATGAGCTGGAGATGCTTTACAGTGGATCTCAGACCCACAGGGAAATCTCCAAACAGTGCCTCGCTCGCTACATCCATTCACACAGTCTGTAACCGCCAGTGAACAGGCCATCGGGGGATAATTTTAGGTTGGTATTTCACAAGGGGTGATTTTGACCACAAATCACTGAAAAGCATTTTGGGTTTTCTCAAAGGACCCACGACAGAGCCACTTTCCCACAAAGCTTTGGTATCGTGAAGGAGGGCTGCAAAAAAAAGAAAAAGAAAAGAGATGTATTTTTCCTTCCTGCTGTACATTTTTACATTGAAACAATATAACAAAAGCCTGATAGAAAATGAACTTGTTTTTGAAAGTTGCTAGTTGAAGTCACAGAAAATCATTCGTACTGGTCCTCTAGTCAAGGATTATCACATGGGAAGAGTGCAAATAGTAATTCCCAAAACCTTTCTGGAACGCTGCCATGAATGACTCCCATAGACAACATCAGACATATTAGACAGAGAATCTTGCTATGTGTAACACAACACCTGGATAGACGTTCTCAACAGCTCCCTGTTAGACATCCACTCACACTGTGTCCTGTGCAGGAACAACTCACCCTTATCACTAGCACAAGTAGTGAAGTCATCTAGTAACAAATGAGTCACACAAATGTGTTCTCAACATGAGGGGGTGAGTCACACAGACGGGAGACTTGAAAAGGAGAAAGTGTTGAAATAGAAGTCTGACTGCAGTTGTGGTTGTGGACAAAGTCCAGAGAAAGTGTCAAATTAATGTTAAACACACACACACACACACACACACACACACGTAAACACATAGGGCAGTAAGTCACAAGGGACACACGCTTTAAATCCATCAATTAAAAGTGTGGATATTGTGACATAACTGGTGACAGCGAAATCCACCATAAAAAGGTGTGATCATATGCTGAGATATGTGAAGTATGTAAAGCTATAACAGCACTGGATCTTATAAAGTACAATACGATTGTTTCTTATCTTTTCTTATCTGGTCTTATCTTTTATCATGCGTTTATTATATCAGTCATTTCTGGGATTACTGAGATAAAACATAGACACTTCAGACAGTGAGGATGTACATACTAGACTACATTGCATCTCAGGATGAAAATCAAAGGGCTTTTCACCCTGCCTTTGAATAGCAAATACATGACCAAACTCTACCTCTAAACCCCACTACTCCTTACACTGCCTACCCCTCAAAACATTCTGCAACGGGGACAGAAAATCACATTTAGCTGATCAGAGGGACCGGGAGCCCCATCTCTAAGGCATATTGTGGTACAGCTTGGGGTAGTGGAGGTCTTTAATCCCTCTCCATGGACTCTGTCTGCTCTGTGCCCCACAATGTGTGTGGAGTGTCTGTGGAGGGTATCCTCTTACACACACACTTACACACACACACGCACACAAATACACACATACACTCTCAGAACCCCTATGTGCTCATTGCTCAAAGGCATTCCCTGTCCAATGTAAGAATGATTAATTTACTTTTCCTCTCAAATGAAAAGGAGGGTCAAATTAAACTTCAATGGAACAGCAGAACCTCACAGTAATCTTGAAAGCACTCGAAACAAGAGCAATAATTGATTTGGTGCTTTTATCTTTTATGTCGTCTGAATTGGGAAGCTCACTGTTGCCCCGGAACCTCTCAGTTTGAGGTCAGAGAGAGATTTAAAATTAACGAGAAGAAAATTAAACTCATGGAAAGAGCTTGGTTGCCTAAAGTACAAACCAATCAAGTCAACCATCCAGCAGGACCAAACAGGCCTAATGCAACTATAGTGTGACAAAGTCTGGTTCTAATTTACATTTTTACATTTACATTTTTGTCATTTACGAGTGCATATTTTCATATTTTTTTCTCAACATTTTCCATAATTCACAATGTTTTAAAGAGACAGGTCCACGATGTTATTCCAGAATATTGTAAATCTCAAAACAAAGGGAAATAAACTTTTCATCTCTAAATCCACCATTCATTTGTGACGACAGGAACCATTTTAAATGGGGAGTAAAGCAACTGTCAGCCATATGGACACCAGTGACAGCATCGGCTCCTATAGAGGTTATCACCACCCTCCATTGACCTCCCCACCCCACCCAACTCCCTCATCTCATCTCATCACAACAGCCCCCATCATTGGCCAAAAAAACATGTATAGTTATCAACGGTTCAAAGCACTACCATTTGGCAAAGAACACACTTCCCAAAATGACTTCACAACGAAAATCACCCAAAAATCACAATTTTCATTTTTTAAGTTTACACTTCAGTTTTTTTGTTTTTTTTAAACAAAGTGTCCACACATTTAGCAACTGTTGATCTAAGGCACTAAAGCAACAAGTGAGCATTTGTTCTGCTGGAATGCAGGGTATGCAGAGAGAGAGAGAGAGAGAGAGAGAGGGAGAGGAAGAGAGAGAGAGAGAGAGAGAGAGAGAGAGAGAGAGAGAGAGAGAGAGAGAGAGAGAGAGAGAGAGAGAGAGAGAGAGAGAAAGAGAGAGAGAGAGAGAGAGAGAGAGAGAGAGAGAGAGAGAGAGAGAGAGAGAGAGAGAGAGAGAGAGAGAGAGAGAGAGAGAGAGGGGGGGGGGGGGATGGGAGGAGGGATAAAACTAGCCTACAGCGGAGAGGCAGAGAAGTTTTTTTTTCCCACCCCTATCAAAATGATTAGCTGTGCCTATAGCAATGGCCAACATGGTACAGGTCAATATTGATACAGCAGTTAAAAATACACCAATAGTTTTGACTGGGGAGAGACAGGGAAAGGTAGCAGCCGGACTGAGAGGCCGGAGCTAAGAAAGAGGGGGAAAAAGAACAAAGGATTCTTAGAGTTTGAACAGTGAACATCAAATAAATGATAGGAAAGATACTGTATGTGACGTGAGAAGAGACAGAGACACAACCTAACATGTGTTTTGCACAAAATACCATGAACTTCAGAGTACAATCAGGCAGTTGCTAAATTCAGCACACAAAATAATGCCGTTCAAAATAGCAAATGGGGTTGCATCAATTAAGAATGTTTTCTGTTCAAACGACCTACCTGTATCTAAGTGTGAGTGAAACTTAAGATAATACCAGGTAGACTAAATTCCCTTTACATTCTAAGACACTACCACAACTACCAGATCAGAGCTTGCCTGTAGCTGACATGTGTCTGATTGAAGAGCCAGTTGGTCAGCATTTAAACTCAGACAGATAGACACTGGTGGTCAAGGCGTCTGAAAGCAGCCCAAACCCAGACTAACAGACTGTCCTGTCTGCCCTCTCAGAGTGTTGCTGAAAGCCTGGGTCACACCCATGACAGGAGAGGCTTCACATAGAGCCTGCAGTTTCTTCCAGTGGTCAGAAAAAACTCCTGGCCCTACCCATACAGACATACATACACTGCCTCAGTACGCCAGGAGGGTCACGTCTTGGACCAAGCCTCCACACCGACATAGTGGTCTGTTAGCCTCAACAATGTACATCTATACAGATGCCATATCTCAGGGTTCCCCAACTGGTGGCCCGCGGGCCAGATTTGGTCTGCAAGTGGTTTTATTTTGCCCCCCCCAAAAAAAATTTGGACGTAAAAACTCTAGGAAATCAGCTCCAAGTGATTTAAATGTATGAAATGTGTTCGCAAGTATTCCCACGCACAACAGAGAGACACGTGCTTGCAAGGTTTGCAATGATATGCAATGATATGTTCAAACCTAAGCAAGGTTTGAAATTATATGTTTTAGTCAAACATTATATCTGTTTGGGCTTCTTGCGGTCAATATGCAGTCTACAAATTATTTGTAATTATGTTCTGGCCCCCGGACCATCTACTTAAGAAAGAAATTGGCCTGCGGTTGAATCTAGCAAATGATCCCTGCCGTATTTTAATTTAATCAGAAAAATGTTTACTTGTAGTGTATACAAAATTTAAAAAGGCTTCTAAAGTTTGCAATTTCCACTTAATAATGTCAGATTTGCCCTAATGAAAAATGTATCAACTCCTACAAAAAAATGCACATTAATTATGATCCACAACAATTCACATTTCCTGTTGCTGCATAACTATATTTTCCTACTGTGTGACACTAACTCAAATGAAGATACGGCATCTGTACATGACATGAGTTACACAACATACTGAACAAGCTAACCTCAAACTGACACAGGATATGAATCAACATATAGAACAGATTCACTGTTTGTTCATACATGATAAGGCACATCTAATGCCACATTTTTTCGTAAGGGGGAATACATTTCCCGTAGCGCCCTGCTCTCTTCAGCTTGATCAAGTCATTTTCCGTTGGTGTTGTTTTTCATTCTTAAATGGCTGACACACAGAACAACCATCATTCTGCCTCAGTGAGCCAGGAGAGAATGACATAAACACCACACACCTGTCCTGTCCAGCCTATCAGAGCACAAATACAGTTCATTTCACTACAGTACACACACACAACAGTCTTTAAAAAGATCAAGAAATATCAGGCTTCATCCACAAGAGATACCTAAACGGCATGAGCCTCTATCTAACTGGGGAAAACAGTTAGTCCATTATTAACATGAAGAACAAGACAAAAGATCAGATAACAAGTTTGAGGAATACACATAATGTAGAATCACACAGTTTAACTTACACCTGAATTTATAGGAATCACATCATCATTTTACATATATAAAATAAATAGCTGTTTCTTGATCATGCTCACTAGCAGGGAGATTATATCTTTAACCATATAGGCATCCTCCTTAACCATGCGAAATATCCTAATGAAGATAACATGCAACAAAGGTCCATTCTTACCAATGATTACACAATATATTGCACTCACTGACCTCCAAGACTGGTCAGAGCACCAAACGACAGTTGTGACACTGACTAGGACGAACCCCACAGAAGTAATCCCAACCGATTAATGACATGTCCCTCACAAGTGGCCATTGGACAAGGTCATGACCTCTCAGGATATGTAAAAAATAATCCACATTGTTAAGACATCATTATGAAAGTCATCTCAAAGCCTGGACAATCAAAACATGCTAAAACAAACCGCAAAAAAAAAACACTGAAAAATGCTTTCACAAAGATTTGTAAAGTGAAGTACGTGTCCGTCGCCAGTCCATCCAAACTAAATCAGAAATGACTGAAACCAACTGATAATCGCCATTTAAGGTGACATACATTTTTTTTAAGCTGAAAAACTGCATTAAAAAAAATCTTACTGGAGCTGGCTGTGGGGTTCCCCAGGGATCGGTCCCAGGGCCACTGCTATTCTTACATGGGAAAGTATATATCCAGCCAAAACTGCCAGTTATCTACAAGCATGCTAGTCTGGAGAAGCTACTGCTTGAGACAATGGGTGTCAGACTCACATCACTGACCGTGAATACAGAGCTCTGTTGTCAAGGTCCAAGAGTCCAGACCTGAACATTACGCTTGACTGTTGGGTCTGCTATGCTTTGCGTGGCAAGGGAAAAAGGGAGAGGAGGGTTCCCTCTCTCTCCATGAATGGTCAGGGTAATGAGAATCCCTAGCTTTTGTGAAGAACAGCATAGACAATACAGTCATAAATTGATAGGGGATTTAAATCACTTCCAATCACGCCATAAGCCAGTGATTCACAACAGCAGTGTGTTATTACACTTTGCTAAAGCCCTGCCCTGCACTCCCAACCGCCAACAATCACCCTTTGAATATGGTCAGTGACCCGAAACACAAATCATTTTGATATGATCAATGTCGTGCAAGTTCATTTCCTCAAATCCATTTCTAGTGACTAGAGTGACTCAAGTGTTGGTTTGTGAGCATGAAGATGAGAATGTAGTCATTAACATGTTTAAGTGCCATTAAACAATGACTGATCTGATTTTATAGCCTACTTTGCACAAAGCGACAAGAGCTAGATTTGGACACTAGGACATAACGTTGTAATTTTAAATCTGGTTCTACAATTACATGATTTTATTAGGGCTGTCAGAGTTATTACTCAACTAAGTTGAGTTAACTTTTTGTCATTTTTGTGAACAATATATTTATTTTTACCTCAATTAATCGCATTCTCTGAAAGCATTCAAAATACACTGAAAACATCCAAATTATATCATCTATACAGCTAAAAACAATAATACACTTTCAAAACAAGTTGACATTGAGGTTAAAGAAAGTTAAAGAAAGTGTGTTTACCAATTTACCTGATTTTGCTTACCGTTACTTTGGACAAAATGAAGACATCAATATTCTTGTAATGCTTTTAGTATAAAGAAATCTTGAAATTACAGCTTGATTTTAGAAAATTCTCAATTTGCAATTAATCACAACAAATTCTGCGATGAACTAGATTAAATTTTTTTAATATTTTGATTTTCCTAATTTAGCATGTCGCAGAGATAACTTCACCTGTTTTTCTATCAAACATTCCTTGTAGTTTATCATTCCTCTTCACTCAAAGTTAATCTTTGTTTGAGGTAACATGGGTTTCAGGCCCTTGCTTCTCTCTCCACTGCTCTGTATTCAATTTCCTACAGGGCACTTTTTCTCCTTTCGCAAATCTGCCCTTTCCTGTATTTAGCCTAACTGTGGTCGATTACTGGAATGCTTGCTTACAGTCACATGTTATGGTTTCAGTAACCAAATTTACATAATGGTGTGTATATTGGGCTGCAAGCACCGTGCAATGTAGTTTATTAGCGTTAGAGCAAGGTCATGAACGTTGCCTCAGGTGGTTTCAATTCAACACTGCAGTGTAAATAAGGTTTGCTAACTCACTGTCAGATATTTCAAGGCATAGAAGATATAGGACTTAAACGTTTCCAATAGCTGGTGTACTACGTAGGTTTTAGGTTTGGCTTTGCAGCACAGACAGGCATTCTGATCTAGTTCCATGAACTCACTGACTTCGTTAAATAAATCAATGAAGCAAGCTGCATGGACAAATTTGTACTATGACAGCAATGCAAACTTGAGTGCCTGCCTGAGCATTTGTTGTTAAGACTAATTTGTATGAGTGACATAACCAGGAAGTTCTCCTCAGACAGACAAAACAAGTTCCATTTGTAGAGGACACCTAATTTTACCAGGTGTCAGAGGAAGGCCCTAAAAATTGTCAAAGACAATTTAACTTATCGTTACTCATTGCGTATTTATTCCTAGTGTTATCAATTTTCTATAATTTTCTATTTTCCCTCTGCATTGCGGGGTAAGCATTTCACTGTTAGTCTACACCTGTTGTTTACGAAGCATGTGACAAATACAATTTGATTCAATGTATTATTATTAAGTTATTAGTGAATTACCTACACTGAAAATTAAAATACATTTTCAATAGGTCATTTGTGAGGTCAAAACTGATAATCAGTGTTTGTGAAATATATTGACCTTAGGCTTAAATGAACCAGCACAACCCTGAGCAGAATTACCTCTTCCCCATGTTGATTTATTACTTTGATCAGTGAACCGGTGACCGCTCCACTCAGAAGTCCCTCAAGCTGAAAAACACCAG
This sequence comes from Salvelinus alpinus, assembly GCF_045679555.1. NCBI lineage: Eukaryota > Metazoa > Chordata > Actinopteri > Salmoniformes > Salmonidae > Salvelinus > Salvelinus alpinus. The sequence goes on from NC_092093.1 coordinate 72,984,044, forward strand.
TCACAAGTCCTGACTCTCCAAAACCCTGTCTGATCCAGCCAGGTCAAGCACTCTGCCTGACCTCCCTCTCCTCTCCAGACAAAGGCTGAGATTCCTCAGAGGCCTGGACGACATGGCACTGCTCTACTGGGAGGGAGGAGAGGGGTACCACCACATCCATCCAACCCCCCTCACAGACAATCATTACCCAGGAGAGGGATTAGCGAACCTGGGTCTGGTCCAAGCCAAGGGCCCGACCCAACAGCACCGGCAGCACAGGAATGCAATAATCACACAGGCAAGAGCAATCAACCCCTTTTTAATCTGCATTTACTCTTCCATTTTAAAAGCATTTTCCCAATGGATTAGAAATGCACCACTTCAGATTACTGATGGGTTGAGGAGGAGGACAGACCATTCATTACTGGAGTACATTACACTCTGGATGGAAGCTGGTGTGAAAATGGGCCCTCTGAAGGCCTGGTGCTAATTTTCATTATCTTATACTTCAGGTTTTTAATCTAAACTGGAAGTAATTCATTTTAAAGGACCTACAAGGAAGACTGTATAGAACAGACTCAGAGGGAAAACTGTTTTTCTTCATTCCAAGTCCATGTCTGTCCTACCCCACCTTCCCCCTACTCCCACCCTTCTAAAATATGTGGAGTAGAAAAGCTCAAATACTCCCCTCTATCTCTCTGTCTCTCTCCCACTGAGCCGGCCACAGAAGGAATTCCTCATCTGAGAGGTTCTGCTTTGAATGACTACCTTTTGCAATATACAGTATGTCCAACACAAACAAATGACAGCATAACAAAATTTTCGCCTATGTTACTAGCTTCAACAATTTTAACAATGGAAACAACATCTAGATAACAAGATAGACCGTGCCCTCTGTTATTATTGGGACAGTGAAGCATTTTTTCTTCTTTGGCTCTATATTTCAAAAGTATAGATATCAAAGAATAACTATGAGGTAAAGTGCAGACTGTCAGCTTTAATTTGAGGGTATTTTCATCCATATCGAGCGAACCGTTTAGAAATTACATCACTTTTTGAACATAGTCCCCCTATTTTAGGGGACCAAAAGTATGGGGACAAATTCAGTTATGTATATTAAAGTAGTTCAAAGTTAAGTATTTGGTCCCATATTCCTAGCACGCAATGATTACATCAAGCTTGTCACTCTACAAATTTGTTGGGTGCATTTGCTTTTTGTTTTGGTTGTGTTTTAGATGATATTGTGCCCAATGGAAATGAATGGTAAATAATGTATTGTGTCATTTTGGAGTCACTTTTATTGTAAATAAATATTCTACATGAATGTGGATGCTACCCTTACTAGAGGTCGACCGATTATGATTTTTCAACGCCGATACCGATACCGATTATTGGAGGACCAAAAAACCGATACCGATTAATCGGCCGATTTTCTAAAAGTGTATTTGTAATAATGACAATTACAACAATACTGAATGAACACTTAACTTAATATAATACATAAATAAAATCTATTTAGCCTCAAATAAAATGAAACATGTTCAATTTGGTTTAAATAATGCAAAAACAAAGTGTTGGAGAAGAAAGTAAAAGTGCAATATGTGCCATGTAAAAAAGCTAACGTTTAAGTTCCTTGCTCAGAACATGAGAACATATGAAAGCTGGTGGTTCCTTTTAACAGGAGTCTTCAATATTCCCAGGTAGGAAGTTTTAGGTTGTAGTTATTATAGGAATTATAGGACAATTTCTCTCTATACGATTTGTATTTCATATACCTTTGACTATTGGATGTTCTTATAGGCACTTTAGTATTGCCAGTGTAACAGTATAGCTTCCGTCCCTCTCCTCGCCCCTACCTGGGCTCGAACCAGGAACACATCGACAACAGCCACCCTCGAAGCAGCGTTACCCATCGCTCCACAAAAGCCTTGGCCGTTGCAGCGCAAGGGGAACAACCACTCCAAGTCTCAGAGTGAGTGACGTTTGAAACGCTATTAGCGCGCACCCCACTAACTAGCTAGCCATTTCACATCGGTTACACCAGCCTAATCTCGGGAGTTGATAGGCTTGAAGTCATAAACGGCTCAATGCTTGAAGCACAGCGACGAGCTGCTGGCAAAACGCACTAAAGTGCTGTTTGAATGAATGCTTACAAGCCTGCTGGTGCCTACCTGTCACGCCCTGACCTTAGAGATCCTTTTAATGTCTCTATTTTGGTTTGGTCAGGGCGTGAGTTGAAGTGGGTATTCTATGTTCTATGTTTTGTAGTTCTATGTTTTGGCCGGGTAGGGTTCTCAATCAGGTACAGCTGTCTATCGTTGTCTCTGATTGAGAACCATACTTAGGCTGTTGACTTTGTTGACTTTGTTTAGGGCACATAGCCTTTAGCTTCACGGTTTGTTTTTGTAGTGTTTATTGTTTTGTTCGGCGTCATTTTTATTAATAAAAGGAAAATGTACGCTCACCACGCTGCACCTTGGTCCTCTTCTTTAAACGGCCGTGAAACTAACATCGCTCAGTCAGACTGCTCTATCAAATCATAGACTTAATTATAACCTAATAACACACAGAAATACGAGCCTTAGGTCATTAATATGGTCGAATCCGGAAACTATCATCTCGAAAACAAGACATTTATTCTTTCAGTGAAATACGGAACCGTTCTGTATTTTATCTAACAGGTGGCATCCATAAGTCTAAATATTCCTGTTACATTGCACAACCTTCAATGTTATGTCATAATTACGTAAAATTCTGGCAAATTAGGCGGCCCAAACTATTGCATATACACTAACTCTGCGTGCAATGAACGCAAGAGAAGTGACACAATTTCACCTGGTTAATATTGCCTGCTAACCTGGATTTCTTTTAGCAAAATATGCAGGTTTAAAAATATATACTTCTGTGAATTGATTTTAAGAAAGGCATGGATGTTTATGGTTAGGTACAGTCGTGCAACGATTGTGCTTTTTTCGCAAATGCGCTTTTGTTAAATCATCCCCCGTTTGGCGAAGTTGGCTGTCTTTGTTAGGAAGAAATAGTCTTCACAGAGTTCGCAACGAGCCAGGTTAGCAGGCAATATTAACTAAATATGCAGGTTTAAAAATATATACTTGTGTACTGATTTTAAGAAAGGCATTGATGTTTATGGTTAGGTACACATTGGAGCAAGACAGTCCTTTTTCGCGAATACGCACCGCATCGATTATATGCAACGCAGGACACGCTAGATAAACTAGTAATATCATCAACCATGTATAGTTAACTAGTGATTATGATTGATTGATTGTTTTTTATAAGATAAGTTTAATGCTAGCTAGCAACTTACCTTGGCTTCTTACTGCATTTGCGTAACAGGCAGTCTCCTCGTGGAGTGCAATGTAATCAGGTGGTTAGAGCGTTGGACTAGTTAACTGTAAGGTTGCAAGACTGAATCCCCGAGCTGACATGGTAAAAATCTGTCATTCTGCCCCTGAACAAGGCAGTTAACCCACCGTTCCTAGGCCGTCATTGAAAATAAGAATGTGTTCTTAACTGACTTGCCGAGTAAAATAAAGGATAAATAAAGGTGCAAAAATCGGTGTCCAAAAATACCGATTTCCGATTGTTATGAAAACTTTAATCGGCCATTCCGATTAATCGGTCGACCTCTAACCCTTACTACAGATAATGCTGAATTAATCGTGAATAATGATGAGTGAGAAAGCACAAATATCATACCCCCCTTAACTTACAACTTAACTTCTTATGGCTGCAGGGGCAGTATTGAGTAGCTTGGATGAGGTGCACAGAGGTGCCCAGAGTAAACGGCCTGCTCCTCAGTCATAGTTGCTAATATATGCATATTATTAGTATTGGATAGAAAACACTCTGAAGTTTCTAAAACTGTTTGAATTATGTCTGTGAGTATAACAAAACTCATATGGCAGGCAAAAACCTGAGAAGAAATCCAAACAGGAAGTGGAAATTCTGAGGCTGGTAGAATTTCAACCAAGCTCCTATTGAAATCACAGCGAGATATGGATGAGTTTTCACTTCCTACGGCTTCCAGTAGATGTCAACAGTCTGTAGAACTTTGTCTGATGACTCTACTGTGAAGGGGGGCCGGATGAGAGGAGAATAAGTCAGGTCTGCCATGAGGTGACCATTCTTTGACCATGCGCGTTCACATGAGAGGGAGCTCCGTTCCATCACTCATCTGAAGTCAATGTAATTCTACGGTTGGAACGTTATTCAAGATTTATGTTAAAAACATTCTAAAGATTGATTCAATACATCGTTTGACATGTTTATACGGACTGTTACGGAACTTTTGGACATTTCGTCAGGTTTTAGTGAACGCGCTTCCCTGACGTTGGATTTGTATACTAAACACGCGACAAAAATAGCTATTTGGACATAAATGATGGACATTACCGAAAAAAACGAACATTTCTTGTGGAAGTGGGAGTCCTGGGAGTGCATTCCGACGAAGATCAGCAAAGGTAAGTGAAGATTTATAATGCTTTTTATGAGTTTTGTTGACTGCACAATTTGGGCGGGTAACTGTATGGATTGCTTTTGTGGCTGAATGCTGTTTTCAGATTATTGAATATTGTGTTTTGCTGTAAAGCTTTTTGAAATCTGACACAGCGGTTGCATTAAGAACAAGTGTATCTTTAATTCTATGTACAACATGTATCTTTCATCAAAGTTTATGATGAGTATTTCAGTTATTTGACGTGGCTCTCTGCAATTTCTCTGGA